>NW_005871762.1:65312-77442 GCF_000147115.1 Myotis lucifugus | reverse complement strand
ATAACCTGCGAGAGGAAACTCCCTTTCCCCCTGCCTTCTCGTCTGCAGCGCTCGCCAAATTAGAAAAGGCATCGGAAGCCCATCGGGCCAGGGATGTCATACCATTAACCCCGGCCGCCTCCTGCTGGCGCAGGCAACTGGGGCGATGTTTCAGGCCCCCCAACCTTTCCAGCCCCTGCTGGAACGGGACCCACCCCACCCACATTTCCCCATCCACCCCCGCCTCCATCCATTGCCATGAACCCCCAACCCCATCCTCCAAACCCCCCACCCCCACTCTCAGTATCTTCATCTGCACCCCCACCCTGTCCGTGGGCACGGATTCCCAGATAGCCAGCAGGGCCCTTGGACCCCAGTCCGAGCCCTCACTTCACAAATGAGAAAACAGACCAGGGGACATCCTGTCCCTCCCTGAGGACCTAGCTCAGCGGCTCTTCCTATGCCGTCCATTCAGCCATGATGGACAGCGACTCTGCGCCAGGCCCCAGCTAGGCACTGGGGAGAGACAGTGAGCAGAACAGACCCATCCCACCGTGAGGCGCTCATGGGTGACTTCCCCCAGGAGACTGCCCTCATCCCCGAGGCCGGGCAAGGTCTCCCCCGCCCCTCGGGCTTGCTTGTCTGCCTCCCCACCAGGCCAGGACCAGCAGGCACCACGTCTCGTTCAGCTCATCTCGTTCAGCTCTGCGTCCTCGGCACCTGGTTGGGAGCCTGGCCCACCGAGACGCCCAATACATCTGAACCGAGTGGTCGTGCCCCAGGCACTGGTGCTGAGGTACCATCATTATCCAGGTTAGAGAAGGAAACTGGGACCCAGTGACCCGTCCAAGGCACCCAGCGAGCAAGTGATTCGAACCCAGGCGCCTGGCCCGAGCCCAAGCTCTTAGCACCTCTCGGAGGAGAGGAAGGCAGGGCGATGCCAGGCTTCTCCGGGCACCTGCTCCCATGCGTCAGGGTCAGGAACGTCTCCTCCTACCTGACTCGAATCTCTGCCCCTGCAAAGGCCACCTGTGCGTGGTGTCCTGGCCTCTGAGGACGTGGAGCGTGCGGACAGCTCCTGACTCCGTAAGATCTCTCACTAAGTGCAGAACCATGTGGAACTGGGCTGGGCTCCCAGGGGCCTCACCTCCCTGCCCGGGAGTCCTGTCATCCCCAGTCCTACCCACGCGGCCCCCCACCCGGAAGGCCTGCCTGTGCCTGCAGCACCAGCCGTGCAGGAAAGGGTCTGGGCCCCCTGTGTACCACCCAGGGCGGCACAGCTGATCCTCTCTAATGGCCCAGGGCTGGCCCATGGCCGGTGCTGAGTGAATGCTGGCTGGTGGCTGGTTGGCGGTGGATGAGTGCGCAGGCAGGACGGAGTTCCAGTCCCAGCCCTGCTTCAATGGGAGAGAGGCCCGCAAGGCGCCCTCTCTGAGCCTCTGCCTCTTCCCGTACTTTGAGGGGTTGGACTAGATCAGCGGTTCTCAACCTGTGGGTCGCAACCCCTTTGGGGGTCAAACGACCCTTTCACAGGGGTCGCCTAAGACCATCGGAAAACACATATATAATTACATATTGTTTTTGTGATTAATCACTATGCTTTAATTATGTTCAATTTGTAACAATGAAATTGGGGGTCACCACAACATGAGGAACTGTATTAAAGGGTCGCGGCATGAGGAAGGTTGAGAACCACTGGACTAGATGGTCTCTGTAGTGTTCCTCTGTAAAGTCCCCGCTTCACCTGTAAACCTCAGTTCCCTTTCCGGGTCAGCGTCCCCAGGATCTCCGTCCTCCATCCTGGGCAGGTTTGTCCGCTGAGATAGGTGATCAAGTGAGGAGCGTCAGCTGAATGGCCTGGAGGGGACGGGTCATCTTCAGGGGGGACATGGGCAGCCTCTGGAAGGGTCTCTCCCTGGAAGCTGGGAGGTGGGAACGGGGACAACACTGCGCCCCTACTGTGCGCTGGCCCAGCCGTGGGGCCCGACATCTACTCTTATATTCCGTGCGCACAGCCTCCCTGAAGGGAGTGTCCTTGTGTCCATTTTACAGACGAGGGCACTGAGGCTCCTCTTCAAGGTCACACAGCCTATGACACCTGAGAGGGGAACGGGGCAGGTCTGCCTGGCTCCAAAGAGCCCTGGTCTGCCTCTGCCCGGACCGTGTCCTGTCCCTGCGCTGTGTGCACGGGGCTCCCACGCTCTCACCTACCTGGAGAGCCACAGCCGTGTGAGAGTGTGAGAGTGTGAGCACAAGTGAGCTGGTGGAGATTGGAAACCCAAAGGGGGGGGGGGAATAGGTGAAAGAACAGAGGGAAGGAGTCAATATGCAGCGAAATGAGGAGGACGATAATAACAATAATAATAACAAGGCCAACACAAACCTTGCCTTTTTTTTTTCCAAGCCCAATGTGAGCTGGAGCAGGGCTGAGGGGATTAATCTCTTAAAAAATAAGTGCCGTGTGCGGAGACAGGCAGTGATTAAGGTTTTAACTGATCAGTCTGCATCTGACAGTGAACCAGCTATTATCTTAACGGAATCAAACGAACATTCAAAGCCCCGCTCAGCCCCAAACATGAAAGGAGATGTCATCTGCTGGCAGCTGGGAAGCCGCAGGGGGAGCCGAAGGGGAGAGGGACGGAGGGAGAGGAGCAGAGAGAGCGAGGGAGAGAGAAGTGTCACAGGGCAGGAGGGGGGCACAAAGGGAAAGAGGGAGGGCTAGGCTGTGCAGCGCCCAGCTTGCTGCCCCACTTCCCGGTCCCCAGCACACGGCCCGCTCCCAGGGTCCTGAGGCCCAGGTGTGACGGATGGTGTGGCTCCCACGTCCTAAAAGATGAGGATCGGAGGGATGCAGGCAGAGGCCGGGTGGGGACCAGGACTCAGGTCCCCCTCTTTCTCCCACAGTCGGGCATCTCAAAAGCTCAGTACATTTTCTTAAATTAATGAAACAAAAGGGATAAGGAAAAAGAAATAAGACGAGCAGAGAGCATGCCTTTGGTAGGCACCTCGGTTCGTTTTCTCATTTAATTCTTCCAACAGCCCGCAATCGACATGATCAGGATCGGCGGTCAGAGAGGTGAAGCCACCCGGGGCGGATTCCACGGCTTGAAAGAGGTGGATGTGGCGTTTGCACCCAGGCCTTTCTGGCTCCAGTTTCTCTGCTTTTTCACCAGAAAGAGGGATAGAAGAACAGAGACAAAACCAGGAAGCACAGGGCCAAGCAGAGAGGAGCTTCCCCTTCCTGCACGTCATGCCTCCATCAGAGGCAAAGCCGCTCCCTCCTCCGCTCTCTCCCAGGGCAGGGTGCCGGGAGGGCTCCCAGGGCCAGTGTGGGCCTCCCCATGGCCTGGTGCTCACTGATGTTCATCGTTTGTTAGGGGAGTGGCAGAGGGAGGGCAAGTTCGAGCTGAGGCAAGACGGAGAGCTACCTGGGCTGTTACCCGAACCCAGTCCTCTCAGGTTCTGACCCCAGGAAAGGCCTTGGCCCAGGAAGCGAGCCTCGGGCCCCTTGTCCTCAGGACACCCGTCCCCCCCCCCCCCAACACACACACACACACACACTGACCGCCCGAAGGAGGGAACCCCGGTCTGTGGCTGCGTATGAATGGCCACGCTTGGGGGAGAGAGACAGCAATGGGGGGGGGGGGGCGGACTTAGAAAGGGAGAACAAAGGAGAATATCTGAAAAATCAGAAATGTTGAACACGCAGGGGCCCTGCACATGGGACAATTTACTTGCTAATGTGGAGGTGATTCTCTAACCCCATGTCCCTTCTTCCCTTACTGACTCACCCCCTCGAGGAGACATCTGTTTCTCAAAGAAAATAAACATATGCTCCTCCCTCTTCCCTCTTGTCACACACAGTGTCTCACACACACACACACACACAACAAACACACTCACACACAATCTCTCGCACACACAAACCTCAGTCTCTCACTCTCACACACCCACACACTCACACGGAGAGCAGTGCTAGGGTCCTGCTCAGTCTGCCTCTGGGAGGGGCGGGGGGCGGGGGTACAGTCCTGGTTTGGGCCACAGCCTCCCCACCCCCAGAATTGCCCTTTCGGTCCAGGTCACGTGGTGAGACCAAGTGGGCCCAGTCCATTCTCTGGGTGGACAGGCCCTGTGCTTCCCCTCCCTGGATGCAGGCTTCACCTGGCCCGGAAGGGAGGAAGCCCAGGGCAGCAGCCAGCAGCCAGGCACAGGGGCGGAGTGGGCAGGAGGCCGGGTGCCCCAGCCCTGCAGTGATTCCTTCTCCAGGCGGCCAGTAGCTGCCCTTTCCTCGGCCTCCACGAGGCTGGGAACCCTGGCAGTCCTCTCCGGAGCCACCTCTGTCTCTAATCCACCTGCACACCTGCCAGGGGTCTCTTTCAAACACACAGCCCAGATGGCATCCCTCCCTTGTTAGAAACCTTTAAGGGTCAAGGCCAAACTACTCTACCTGGGCTTGCAGGCTCCCGAAGCCAGCCCCCGTCCTCTCTGCTTCCCGCCTGTGCTAGGCCCCCCTCGCTGGCCCTGAGCATGACACACACCCTCGCCTTCCTGCATTACACGTGCAGTCACCGCGACCTCGACCCAGAGACCTCTGCCCCTCCTCTCCACCAGGCTGGTCTCGTCCCTATGGGATAACGAGGTTAACTCGATGAGGACTCAACCACATGGCAAACACTGTGGCCCCCTTTTTTAAAATATACTTTTATTGATTTCAGAGAGGAAGGTATTTTATTGATTTCAGAGAGATAGAAACATCAATGATGAGAGAGAATCATTGATTGGCTGCCTCCTGCACGCCTCCTACAACCCAGGCCTGTACCCTTGGCTGGCATCAAACCCAGGACCCTTCCGTCTGCAGGCCGACGCTCTATCCACTGAGCCACACCAGCTAGGACAACACTGTGGCCCTTTATAGGAAGTGAGTCATTTTCTCTTCACTTGAGCTTTGTGAGATAGATCCATGTTACAGAAAGGAAGCTGAGGCAAAGAGAGGCTGAGCATCTTGCCAAGTCACAAAGGACATCCCCAAAGTGACAGAGCAAAGACCTGAAAACAGGGAGTTTGGCTCAGAGTCTGTGCTGGGCCATCAGGCTGCCCCACCCTCGGAGGACACCCCTTCCTGGCCACCCAGCCCCCGTGTCCAATCTCTTTGTCCTCCAACTTCCTCAAGTGTGCTCTCTGTACCTCTCAGGGGCTCCTTAATTACACAATGCCTTGAATTAGTACTTTGATCTCTGCATGTGTTAATTTTATCTCATGAACTAGGTTATTTATTATCAGGAGTATAAACTGTTTTTTTTCATTACTCTTGTGCCCCACCCCACCAGTTACCTCGCACAGCGCTAGCCAGATGGGCTAGACGTAAAAACAGTCCCAACTAACATGCAGTGAGTGCTTACTATGTGCCAGGCACTGTTCTAAGCCCTTTCCATGGATCGATGTATTTATTTTTCACAGGGGAGAACACAGATGGAAAATTAGAAAGGTTAGGTAATGTTCTTGCTCAAGGTCACACAGACCGCAGTGGGTTAAAGATGGCTGCAAATTCTGGTGTTAATTTCCTTTCCCCTGGAATTTAACCAGCAGCGTGCAGCAGTAGTGAGGCCTGAGTCTTAAGAAGGCCTGGAGGCTCCCACTTTTGTGCGTCTGGGAGCTCTGAGATGCTGTATGAGAAGTCTGGTTATCCAGCTGGAGGGACCACGTGGAGAGAAGTCACGAGGGTCCGTGGAGCGCAAGAGGCCCAGCCATCCCAGCATCTGGTCAGTCCTGTTATTGGACTGCAAGTGACTGCAGCCCCAGCCACCATGGGCTGCAACTACGAGACCAGAAGAACCGCCACGCCGAGCCCAGCCAGCCCACACGCTAGGACACATAGTTCAATGCAAGTGAGATAATGCTTGTTTTAAGCCACTCTGCTTCGGGGTGGTTCATTACCCAGCAGCAGGTAGGTCCTGTTACTATCTCCATTCTTCAGAGGAAGAAACTGATGAAGGGCCATAAAGGTTTGCATGGTTTACCTGTCCAAGGTCATGTGGCTTTGTAAGTGGAGCGCAGCAGCTGAGGTTAGGGCCAGGTCTGTGCAATTCAGCGCTTGCGGAGGATGAGTTGCTGTCATGATAAACGCTCAGCAACGGGAGGCAACAGGTTCCCTCAGACTAGGTGTCTGGACACAGCCTCCAACCAACTGTACACTGGAGTACAGAGCAGGGGTTCACGGAGAAGACAGGAGTCTGGACACCACCCCAACCTCCCACCCTCACCCCACCCCCACACTCATTGAGCTGCTCATTGATCTGATTTCTCTGTACAACTTCCACAGAAGCTTTTCTTTGGAAACTGCATTCTGGTTTTAAAACCACTGGACCAGATCATCTCTAAGGCCCCATTCTAGCCCTGACATTCCAGGAGCCCATGAGTGAAGGATGGGAGTGAATGGCTGGGTGGATAGTCAGACTGCCGTGGTTCTGTCCCTGGATGAATGATGTGGAGGTGCACAGAGAGGGAACGAATCCAGATGCACCGAGTGACTTGGCAGGCAGGGGCGCTCTGGGCTCCAGCTAAGGTGCTGGGGTCCTGTAGGGAGGAGCAGGGAGGAGAAGGGTCGGCCTGGATGGGGTTGGGGCTGGGAGGCAGCTGGGCGCCTGGGGTGACAGTAGCATCAACGGTAAGCACGTGGACTCTGGTGTGGGTTTGAATTCCAGCTCTGCTCTTGACCAGGCGTTGACCTTTGACACTGTTTTTAGCTGCTCTAAGCCTCAACCTTCTCATCGGTAACATAGAAATGATGTAGCAGCCATCTCATAGGGCCAACCTGGGGCAGGTGCGATAATGCTGGTGAAGAGTATAAATCAGGGCTTGGCGCTGGGGGACCACGGAGACACGATCGATCACTGTGGCTTCCTTTTGGGGACCCAGAGAGACTTGCCTAACTAACCCCAGGAGGCCCAGGAGGGTGACTCGAGGTAGAAGGACACACGGAATATGTGTTTGGGGATCGAAAGTGGGCGAGTAAAGCAGAACCTGAGGCTGAGGGGGGTTGGGGACATGCAGAGACAGCAGGGACACATGGCAGGTACCCAGATCCCTCCAGGCCTCCAGGAGCTGGCGGCCGAGCAGGACGGAGCAGTCGGTTGCAGAGGAGACGGTGTTGGGGCTAGGACAGGGCTGCCAGCTCATGGGGGTGTGAATGAGGCCACACAGTGGAGTGAGCCACTTGGACAGGCTGGGGGTGACTCTGGAAGGCCAGGTGCCGTCCCACTCTAAGATCTGCCGGGAGAGTCATCCCTTCGGCTTGCCCAAGGGCATGTGGCTGTGTAAGTGGAGCGCAGCAGCTGAGGTTAGGGCCCAGGTCTGTGCCATTCAGCGCTTGGAGAGAACGAGTTGCTGTCTGGTAAACGCTCAGGCCCCCAGTGGAAGGCAAATGGAACCTGGTAAGGATCTGCCACCTCGTGGGAAGTGAGGCCAGGCACAGAGGGAGCAGGACGGGGCAGAGCCAGTGCTCCTCTGTGGCCACAAGCACAGGCTCGAGCCGGACAGTGGGTTTTGAGTGCGGATTCTGCTCTTAACTGCCTGCATGGCCGTGGGCAGGTTATTTAACCTCGCTGTGCACGTGCTGTGGCAGCAATCACGGTTCCTGATTTCATGGTACTTGAGGTCTAGCTGGACAGACAGGTGCTCAGAAAACGTTTGCCCACATGTAGGTGGCGGATGACACACCCACTCACAGGGACGGGGCCGTGACTTGAGCTGGAGCTGAGGGGGTGTCCATGTGTGCTCTCCGGGAGGTCTCCATGAACCAGGAAATGCCCGCTGGGCTTGGAGGGATTGAGGGGAAGGCCTTCGGGAAGAAGAGGGCCTGGAGACAGACATGCAAGTGGCCTGTCCCGCCAGAGGAGGTGGTGGACGCATGGGGTCAGGCTTAAGGCTGGAAGGGCCCTGGGGAGCCAAGCACCTGGAATGGAGGTGGAGAAGGTTGCAGCATCCAGCCACATCCATGCCCTCCGGGCAGAGGCAGGGGGAGGGGGCAGGAAGATGGGTCAGGGGCACTCACAGGTGCCCTGGCCCAGGCTGTGTCCAGGCCCATAGCCCCTGCCAGCTGCCCCAGCCTCCCTGGGCCCCCAGGGCCAGGCCATTACAGGGTGAGATTTATCATGGGCAGGTGTGCTTCAAGACGGTATATTATCCAGGATTATGAACTGTAACAGGATAATCTCTCTAATGTAATTCAAGCTCTCGACATGGCTTATGGCTCCTTAATGTTCCTCAGACTGAAGAATTACAAGAACATTCTCCCCCAAGCTTCCCATGTGCCTTCCCTCCCTTCTCTGTCAACCTCTGAATGATTTAGGCAATTGCCTGAAGCCAGCGCTTGGCATTTAGTCATCATTCAGTGCAGCTCAGTAAACACGGTGGGCAAGGAGCTTTGCCTGCCTGCCCTTTGCCCCCCAAGGCCTCCTCCACCCAAATCCCCCCCCCCAGGGAGCATTGGATGCAGGACCATCCAGGAGCCTCAGGGCCTGCGACTCACCCCAAGGTACGATTTGGGCACCAAGGCTCAAGCTGCCAGCTTTGGATTCGGGGTTCCCTCATCGAGCCTGATACTCCCCTGGACTTCACACCCTCCAGACTGAAAAGATAACCCAGAGCCACAGAATAAGGTGGGAGCCAGGGGTCTTAGGAATGTTCTGGTTTCTGGTCCTGTGACCCAGCTCTGTACACTCAGGCCCCTCGGGGAAACACTCAGATCTTCTGCAAGCCACGCCCCTGAATGTTTGACCAAGCTTTCCTCTCTATAGCTTTGCTCCTTCTGAAAAGTAACAACCTTCCCCAGAGAACTGGGAATCACTCATCTAACCCAACCCCTTTCACTGTACAGCAATGATCTTGTAACCCAGATGGGTCTTTCCTAATAATAGGTTGGGTTTATTGAGCACTTACTGTATGCCAGGTATTTTCCTAAGTACTTTGCCTGACTCACTCATTTAATGCTTCCAACACTCTGAGTAGGTGCCGCTATTCCCCATTTTATTGATAAGAAAACCGAGGCTCGGAGAGGCGAAGTCGAGGCCACAGATCATCACGTGGGGAGGCTGGGCTGCGAACCCAGGCAGCCTGGCTCCAAGCCTGGGCTCCCACCACTGCTCCACACTGCTCAGGGTCGCACAACCCTCGAACCCGGGGTGTCCTCCGTCTACTGAGCACCCTACGATGTAGCAGTGGGCCAGGGCAACAGGGTTCCTACACAGCATCAGTACATTTGCACAGAGCTCATCTTTGCTTTCCAATCCCTGGGGCGAGCAGAAATCCAGGCCTCCCCTCAGCGAGCCAGTGGGGGAGCTATTTATAAGCCCCTCAGCTCAGTGCAGGCAAGCGGCCCCTCTTCCTCAGCTGAACTCTTTGTGCCCATCCCCTACTCCCTCCTCCCACCCCACCCACCAGTCCCTTAAACACGGAGCCAAGCCTCCTCCTGGCTGCCAGGATCCAAGGAAGGCAGGAGAAATCACCGTGCTGTCGGAGGAAGGGGACCACAGGTTGGGAAAGAGTTCCTCCTAAAATCAGCTCCATAAAAACAAGACAGTTAGTAACGGGCACATAATGGCATCCATCAGTGCCTTCTGTATACGCTGCACTCATGTTCTTCTTGACCTTGGCGAGTCGCTTGGTCCGTTGGTGACTCATTGTTCTCATCTCTAAAGCGGGCTAATAATAGCAGCAAGGACTGAATTAGAAAATGCAGGTTTAAAAAAACTTTGGATAAAGCACTCCATACTAGTACTTGCAACTGTAGCGCACACACCCCCCCCCCACGCTCACCCCTCTGCTGAGGTGGTCATCTAGTTGTGGATTTGGTGTGTCCCACCCTCCTCCCAGCCCCCAGACCCCAGGAAAGACAGAAAATCCCAGAGAGCTGTCTCCCTCTGATCTCTGGGTCCAGGATGGATTAGCTCTGGGGTTACACCAGCAACTCTGGATGCAGTCTCTGGCATTGGGGGATCTTTGCCCTGGGCGAGGCTGCTACATGGTCAGAGGCCCTCAGGGGGACACTACCAGATGTAGAGGGGAGTTGGCAGTCTGGATTGTTTGTTCACTGAGTTGTATAAACGCATGTGATACTTGGTGTAATGGAGTGAGCACCAGCGTAGGAGTGTCTGGACACCTGAGTCATGGTCCCGCCTCTAACTTCCTTCACAAAACCTCAGTTTCTTCATCTGTAAAATGGGGTGTGGGAAGAGGTCCCAGGTACCTTCCCATCTAACATTCTGTTTTAGAATTTACTTTCTTCCAAGGTTTGCCCTGTTTCTTTCCCAGGTCTTCATATTCTTCCTCTTCTGGCTTCTTTCTATTCCTTTTTTAAAAATATATATATTTTTATTGATTTCAGAGAGGAAGGGAGAGGGAGAGAGAGGTAGAAACATCAACGATGAGAGAGAATCATTGATCAGCTGCCTCCTGCATGCCCCCTACTGGGGACTGAGCCTGCAACCTAGGCATGTGCCCTTGACTGGAATCAAACCTGAGACTGTTCAGTCCGCAGGTCAAGGCTCTATCCACTGAGCCAAACCGGCTAGAGCCTGCTCCCCTTTTTCTGGTCAACCTCACCCCATCTCTTCTTGCTCAGAGACCTGTTATTCCAGGACAGGCCACAAGGGGGAGCCTTCATTTGGACTTGGGGTCAGGAAGGAAACCAACACAAGCATAAGGCTAGGCAGGGAGTGGGCCAGTCCCAAGGGACCAGGAGGTCCAGATTAAAATAGAAAATTGGGGGGGCCCTAGGCTGGAGCTCTATGCTACAAAGACTACTGCAAGCTCTTGAAGGACGGAGACCTTGCTGTGTACTATTTTGTGTCCCTCTGTCATACACTTTTAAGTGCATATGCTGAGATTATCTCATTTGTCCCTCAGTCTAACCCAGGACTCATGCAGGGCAGGTGGAATCTGTCACCTCTACAGTTAGGAGAGCTGAGGCTCAGAGAGGTTCCAGGCTCACCTAGAGTCACACAGCCAACCAGGAGCACCGCTGTTAATGGCCCAAGTCTCTTGACCACTGGCCCCATATCACTCTGCATGCCCCTGCCTCCCCCGGGGCCTTGTGCCAAGCTGGGCCCAGGAGGGGCCTTCAGAGATGCTTCTCGAATGAGTGAGGGGCCCTCTGGACTAGGATGCACCCTCCCTGGGGTGAGCCTGCTCTGCCTTGCACAGGGCGGCACAGACACAGAGCTGGTTGACACCTTGGTTCAGCTCTCTGCGCCTCACTCTCACCTTCCAGAATCACAGCGTTCGCCTCTCACCACTGACTCCATGATCAGGAAGGTCTGACACTGCACTCGCGCCCGCCAAGAGCCCTGCCCGCCTTTCTCTACCTTTTGAGTCTTGCTCAGGGATGTCACCTCCAGGAGACCTCCTTTGACATCCCCTCCCATGGTGGGAAAAGTTGGGATCATTCCCCTGTTTGCTCCCAAGTAAGTTGCCTGGTAATAACAAATTCATCATTGTGTTAAATGTATTAGATACTAGCCTGAGCCGCTCCAGAGTGGGACCTGAGTCTCATGCATCTTGGACTCCCAGCGCCTAGTAAAACCTCCATCAGCCTTCAAAGGTTCATCTCAGGTTCTCCCCTCAACAGCATTAAGAGCCCCTGTGCCTCTGCCTGGGGGCCTTGGTGTGAAGATGAGTGATTGACTAATGATCCCTTCCCCTCTTGCCTCTCCTGACCACTAAAGTATCAGGAAAGGTGATAATTCCATACATTTTAAGAGCCTTCAGGACCCTCGTAGCCCACCTTCCACCCCACCTTCCACCCCTCTAAGGGAGCAGGAAAAGAGCCACCAGCTTTCCGCGCCTCGAGGGGATGTTTTATATGACCGACGGGAATCCCTCAGCTCGACCTTCTCCAAGTGACCAATGCCTTCTGGTCAGAGGAGAGTGGTCCATGGGCGAGCAAGGAGGGGCAGCTCCTTCTATGGAGGGGGGCTCCTCTTCCATCCCCTCCCAGGCAAGCCTCGCCTCAGGTCTCCCCTCCCACAAAACCCGGCCCACACTTCCCAGCCCCTCCCCACCCCGCCAGGTGAGCTGTAGGAGGCCTGGGGCCTGACGTTTAGCAGGAAAGGTTGTGAGGTGCCGGGGGTTTCTCATAGTTGAGGGGGGACTTTCA
>NW_005871762.1:63057-65082 GCF_000147115.1 Myotis lucifugus | reverse complement strand
GGCGGGTGGCACAAGGTGGCCCAGAGCCCCCAGGCATACAGTTGAGAAAAGTTAGGAAAAGGGTTTTGCAGTGTAGGTAATGTGTTGAAAAGATTGTCCAGATTCAATACCTATAATGCTGGTAATTAGAGGGCAAAATAGTAAACAAACGAAAAACTCTAGGCCCTACAGTTTTTTTTTAATAAATCGAAACGAGCTGTAAGATAGAAGGAAGGGCCCTGGTGTCTCAGGTAAGAAGCATCACCTTTCTCATCCTGGCGTCACTACCCGTGGGCTGTGTAAATGGACAAATCCTGACTGGATACTCATGTCATTCTCTGTAGAAGTTCATGGGTAGACCAGATCTTCACTAAGATAGAGACTTGGGGGGTGGAGGGTGGCAGGTAGAGAAAGCCTTAGCTAAGTAACAAGAGGAACAAGTAGGAATCTGGGAAAGGTTACCCCAGGCAGAGGGAATCATGGCGAGTGCAAAGGCCCTGAGCAGGAGCGTGCTGTCCTGCCCGTGGAACCCTGAGGTGGAACCCTGAGGAGGCCGTGTGGCTGGAGTAGAGTGAGGGGAGAAGATGGGGAGGGAAGGGCGGAGAGGGGATCCGATCATCCAGGGCCTTGTAAGGGCCTGTTCGCTGCGTGAGATGTGCATCCATGAGAAGATGACCTGACCTTTGTTTAAAAAGAGAGCCCTGCCTGCTCTGCTGACAACGGACGAAGGGGGTAGGGACGCAGAGGGGTCACAGGATATTCCAAGCAGGAGCGGACGGTGGCTTGGGCACAGTGCGGGTGCTGGGGAGGGCAGCAGAGTCTGGACGTGTTTTGAAGCCTATCTAGATTTGCCAAGGCATTTGGCTGGAAGGTGACAGGGAAAGAGAAAAGTTGAGATTTTCTTCCAGGCCAACTGGAAAGGTGGAGTCGCCCCTTCCTGAGGTGGGGAAGGTGGGGGGGGGGGGATCAGCATCTCAAAGCCGGCTGGTTGAATGTGAGATGCCGGCTAGGTCCCATGGGAAGAGGAAACAGGATTTACAGGTCTGCAGAGCTAAGACAACAAAAACAAAATCTCAGTTCTCCCGACTCCCAGTAGAGCTCTTTCCACAGGACGCAGGACGGACGGGACTCTCGGGTGGGTGGGAGAAGTTCCATCCCTGCGCTCACAACCGAGGGCGCAAGGAGAGGAAATACGGTAATCTGCGCGCGCGCCCCCAGCCCCAGCCGCCCGCGCGGGAGCGGGAGCCGGGCAGGTGGGGAGGGGAGCGCGCCGGCACCGGGAGGGCCAGCTCCGGGAACTCGGGCGGGCGAGGCCGGGACCAGCCAGGGCTCGGCACGCAGTAGGGGCGGAGCAGGGGCTGCTGGCTCCGGGGCGGATCTGCTCTGAGGTCTGGGTTTCTTCTCTCGGCAACCGTCTTGACTCGTTTCCTTGGGCCACCGTCAGCTATTTATTTAACCTCGCAGTTCAGCCTCTCGGGGCGGCAGGGAGGGGTGGAGGCAGGGCGAGCGGAGGCTGGTGGAGATGGGGAGCCAAAGGGGGAACCTTTTCTCCCCTCCGCACGGATCGTGGCTGTCTCGCTCCCTCGTGGGGTCCCTTCCTGGCCCCCCAGACCGTGGGGGTCAGCCAACCCCTTGGTCCACTCCCGTCGGTTTGGGAACGAGGAAACCAGGGAGGAGTCACTTGTCCAAGGTCCTCGAGTGAGTCCCAGCGGTGCCAGGCTTCCGGTCTCTAGGGTCCCCCATTCCTTGTCCATCAAATGCGCACCCTGGCCCCATGGTGCCAGGGGAGTCGACAGACCGGACTTCCGTGGGAAGCCCCAAGTGACAGGGCCAGGCATTTCACCCCTCTGAGCTGCAAAAGGGAGTCAGCACTCTACCTGCCTTCCTTGTCTGGTGGAGGGACAAATAATTATATATTTATAATATATAAAGATGAGCTCTGTGCCCAGCCAGTGAGCCTGACCCTGTCCTGGGCGCCTGCACGGGCCTGCTGCTCTCCAAAGCGTCTGCACACCAGCGCGCGTCTAGCCAGGGAGGACGAAGGTT
>NW_005871762.1:38107-61098 GCF_000147115.1 Myotis lucifugus | reverse complement strand
GGCTGATTCAGTCCATCCCCTCCCCGGTCGCTTCACCTCGGCGGCCAGCGCCAGGCTCTGCTGGGCACAATCCCTGGTTTCCTTACTTCCCCTTCCCTTTCCTCATCTTCATAACTACATCATCAAGTCACGAAATTGTCATTATTTCCTCTTTATTTTTTTACAGCACAGACGCAAACTGAGGCCTAAGAGGGAACGGGACTTGCCCAAGGTCCCCCAGCAAGTCTGTGCTGCAGCCCTCGGACCGGCAAGGCTTCGGAGAGGCGGCTGGTGCAGGGCCCAGGCAGCCGGCTCAGCGAGCCCAGGGCCTGCCTCTGGGACCTGACTGTGGGCACAATAAGGGGAGGACTTCGTCCCTCTCCAAACAGTCACACTTCCTGTCCCCTGGAGCAGGGAGCCGCCTGGCGAGGAGGAGGAGGGAGTCCTTGCCAGGGCCTTGGAAACCCTGAGTAATGGCCCGGGGAGCCTCTGCCGGCTCCACCCAGCCAGGGCTGCTGTCTGCAGGGGGAGCAAAACCGCACGAGTGGGAGGAACGGATTTGTTAAGCAGATGTGGACAGGGAGCCCGGACTGTGACGCTGAAGGAGAGCTGGGGCTCAGAAAAGAGCGGGTCACGGCATATTGTTTGTAACATAACATTGTATCACATGTGTCGTCGCTACATTGTGTTGAGCACGGACTGTGTGACAGGCACAACTTCACAATGTGTCCGGTTTAACCCCCACAAGAGTAGGAAGTGGGCTCTGGTATTATACCTACTTTCCAGATGAGAATACTGAGGCCCCAGGAGTGAAGCCCTTTCTCTGGGGATGTTTGTGACTAGAAGACCTCGAGTTTTCCTTCTTTTCTTCACCAACTGCATGTTTTCATACCAGCCGGGTCTCTCCCTGCCTTCCTTCATTCCCCCTGCAAGGCTGACCCCTGAAGGTGACCTCCTTCCCAGGATGCCAATGGTCCTCCCACTCCTATTCTCAGTCTTCCCCCTCCCCTCCCCTCCTTCACACTGTAGCCCCCTCCCCAAGCGGAGGACTATCTGCATAGGTAAACCCTCTATGGTGCTACACTTATGCCACCAATTCAGGCAGGTTAAAGGCAAACAGGCCATTAAGCTCTTTGCATGAAAACAACTAAACTTCTTTTCCTAGAAAAGTGGTTGTGTGCTTAGTAGTGCATCTTCCAGACACACACACACACACACACACACACCAAAAATAGGGATCCAGGTTGTGGTCTGAAAGAAGCAAGACATTCCTGGTGCTTCAGGATTAGTTTGCAGCAGAATGGGCAGCGGTGAGGCACGGAGCTTCCGGTCACACAAATGTCTCAGCGCAGACTGAGGGCCCCTGTGGGGAACACAGACACGCGGTGCCAGACGCATTCCTGGGTGCCCTTTGGCTTCCGTGCTCCAGGATCCATTCCAACCCTGGGGTTCCTGCTCCATTACTGTACAAACACGGGTCCTGCTTGGGATCTAGTGGAATTCAGAGTTAGAGTGTAAGTTTCTGGTCAGTTTCTGAATAGAAACAGCATCAAGGTGGCTGGCATCCAGGGGAGAAGGGGAAAGGACCCTCAGGGGGCCGGTGGGAGGGCCGCTTCCGGCTTGGCTTCCGGGTGGGGAGAGACACGTGGTGGTGGCGGTGGTGGTGGTGGTGGTGGTGGTGGTGGTGGTGAGGAAGGAAAGACCAAGTGGAACACAGTCTCTCCTGGATGCTGGGCACCTGAAGCGTGAAAACTCCAGAAGGGGAAGTATAAGAGAAAGCCAGTGCTCACACTCCCAGGAGCCTAGCAGGGTCTCTATCGGTCTCCCCTCCCTTGGAGCTCATCTCAGCCCTCTGGGTTTCCTCTCCGGGCCTTGCTTTCTGCTCAAGTAGGGCCTTGAGTGTATTGTGTTCAGGGGATGGCCCTCCTCCTCCCAGCTTTGCGTGGCTTGGACTTGGGTTTGGGGCCCAAGGCTGTGTGAAGAATGCTTTCCCTGCCGGTGCCTCTGCCCAGCTCGGGGTCCTAACGTCCTTCTTCCCAGAACCCATCACAAAATTAAGAAGTGGGGTGACTGCATCATCACTTAGACAGGAGAGAGCTCCCCAATGATCCTCAAGATAGGTTTGGCCCCCCAAGGCCAGACCATGGGCCTCCCTGAACCTCCAACACCTGCCAGGCCCTTCGACAGCTGCCCCAATACCAATTTGGTCTCCGACTGTTATCAAAACCCCCACCAAGAACTCACCTCTCAAAGGTCAGCATGCGCCCTCTGCCCAGGAGGCCTCCCACTGCCCAGGTGCATGACAACTCCTCACCCCACCTTTCTCCAGTAAATATTTGTGCTAGATTAGCAATAGTTGGCCTCTTTCTTCTGCCCCAAAGGAGAGAGGAAAGATACGACTCCAGGCACTTTCAGGAGCATTATTCCACTTAATCTTGACAATAGCCTGAAACGTTGAAAATAGGTCAGATTCTGTAGATGGGAAAACTGAGGTGCGGAGAGGTTGCTACTTGCCGCAGTGGCAGGGCGAAGATTTCATCTCAGATCTGAGTCTGAAGGCCTGGTCCCTTTCTCTGAGCCGCACAACCATATCCAGGAGGCAGATCAATGACAGTACAATGAACAAGAGACAGGGAGCTTGCAAGACCTTGAACTTTGTCATTTGGAGCCTGTTTTAATCTGTCAGGATTCCTTCAAAGACAGAGTGCCAACTGCCCTCATGGTCCCCCACCCCACAACCTCATTCCCCCGTATGTTGCTCAGGCCAAGACAAGCAAACATTACACACACACACACACACACAATTCTTCTGCCCAAGATCCGTAGGATGCAAATAGTTCTTTTCTCCCTTAATCACCTCCTTCAAAACCCAGTGCATAGCCAATTGCAATATGTGGACCTAATTTGAATCCTGATTTACATAAGCTGAAAGAAAGATATATTTGTGACACAATTGAAAATTTGAACACTGACTGGTGTTTGTTGGATATATTACAGACTTAATTTTTTTAATGTATTTATCTTTTTAATCCTCACCCAAAGATCTGCGTATTGATTTTAGAGAGTGGGGAGGGGAGAGAGGGAGAGAGAAGGGGCGAGATGGGAGAGAACATGGATTGGTTGCCTTTTGCAGGTACCCGGACCAGGGGATCAAACTCCCAACCTAGGTATGTGCCCTGACCGGGAACTGAACCTACCACCTTTCAGTCTATGGAGGACATTCCAACCAACTGAGCCACACCGGCCAGGGCCAGACTTCGTTTTTTTTTAATAACAAAGTTCCTTTTGGAACCGTTTTAGATTTATAGCAAAACTGAGACAAGAGTACAGTGAGTTGGCCCTGGGCGGGTGGCTCAGTTGTTAGAGCATCGGCCCCCTACACCAAGGTTGTGGGTTCCATCCCAGGTCTGGGCATATAGAAGAAGCAACCGTATACTCTCCCCTCCCCCCACAACACCCAGTGTCCTCTACTATTAACATCTCACATTTGCATGATACATTTGTTACAATTAGTGAACCCACAATTTCGAGAAGTGCTGGTCAGGTGTTCTGTGGCAGGCCCCTCTATTGGAATGTGGTGCTTTTCTCATGATTCGATTGGGGTCAAGGGTTGGGGAGAGGAAGGTCGCAGAGGTAAAGGGCCAGGTTTATCACATCATGAGAAGCGCACGGACCATCAATACGATTTGTGACCGTGGGTGTTGACCTTGGTCACCAGGTGGTGTTTGTCAGGTTCTCTACTGTCAAGTTCCTCTCCCCACGCCCCCCCCCTTCTCCATTCTGTCCTCTTGGGTAGAAAGGCACTCTGGCCAACCCTCACGTACAGGATGGGGGGTTCTGCTGCCTCCCCTTAAGGGCAGAGTGTCTAAATAATTTGGAATTCTTCTGCATGGGAGATTTCTCTCCCATTTATTTACTTAGTCAATTATTTAGTTCAGCATGGACTTGGGGATATTTATTTTATACTTTGGGTAATAATCCAATACTACTATATTTATTTTGTTGCTCAAATTGTTCCAACTTTGGCCACTGGGAGCTATTTCAGTTGGCTCCTGTGTCCCTTTGACATACTCCCATCAGTGTGGGGTTTCTGTTTTTGCTTTTGTTTTGCTTTGTTTAAGCACTTCCATACTTGCTGGCGCTCTAGCGACTCCAAGTCCAGCTTGTATGTTTCTCACCCCTGGTCCTGGAATCGGCCGTGTCTCCAAGGAGCCCTGGTTTTCACTGGAGAACAGGACTGGAGACCTAGCTCTGGCTGCTAGGCAGGCTCCTCGCTCCCGGGGTTAAAGACTTCATTTTAATTTTTTACATGATCATGGTGTTGAAGTTATTTTTAAAAGAGTCCTTATCTTTTTTAGATACATATGAAATATTTACAGCTGAAGTGACATGTCTGCAATTTGCTTCAAAATAATACAGGGAGAGCTGGGACAAGATGGGCCATGAATCACTCATCCTGGAGGCCGGAGCACGGGACACGCCGCGGCTCCGTATAATATTCTGTCTGCTTTTGTGTACTTGTGTGTGGGAACCGTCTGGACTAGCAACTGTAAGATAATAAAAGTAAACTGAGTCACGATCACCTCCTCCAGCAGCTGCTCTCCATTCCTCTCGTGGCCTGGTATCTGCTCCCCACCCGCTGGCCCTCCATCCTCCCTGTCCCCGCCCCGCTCTGCAGGCGTCCTAGCCTCTGCCCACAGCCCCTCTCCTCAGAGCACCAGAGAGGGAAAAGCTGTCCGCCCCTGCCCCCCCCCCCAGCCATGCCAGGGACCACAGCAGGGCGGGCCCCGTGCCAGGCATTCTCACAGGTGCCATCTCAGGTTCTCCTCCCATACAGCCCTGGGAAGTGGGCATTATTCTTACCCTGAGTTGACAGATGAGGAAACTGAGGCTGAGAACCAAGGAACAACCCTGCCACACGGCGCCCCACAGGCCCTCTCTGAACCCACTCGAGGAAGAGGAACCCCTGGGTGCCCAGTGGCTTCCATTGGCCCTCTCCAGCCTTCTCCCCGGTCCTGCACCCAGCGGCTGAGCCCTCTGAACCGCATCCCTCTGTTCTCTGTCCTTGGCTTCCCATTGGGTTCAGCCAATGGAGGCACAGCAGGAGGTGGGAGGATGGAAGAGAGAAGTGGGGGTGTTGGTTCCCCAGCATTGTCCCTGCTGTGCAGGTTTGGCAGTGGCTGTGTGGGCCACTGAGGGCCCCGGCCCTGCGGGCAGCCTTGCCTACAGCACCAGCACCTGCTAACTTAGGGAACCGCCCCCCTCCCTTGCCGTCCGAGGTGCTGACCGCTGCCCCCTGGGCACCTGGCACCTGCATCCCTGTTGACCCTCTGCATGAAATGCCCCTGGAACGGTCCCCGCGGATGCAGCTGGCTCCCCCGGAGAAGGCTCCGGCCTGAGCCGATGGTCAGAGAAAGACACAGGTTGGCCACTGTGAGGAAGAGACACACACAGGCGGGTCCAGAGCCGAGGGCGGCTGGCAGAGGGGACTTTGGTTCCGAGCTGAGGCCTTTTAATTAAATGAATGTGCTGGGGTTCTGTCTTCTCCGTTCCATGTTGCTTCCCCCGGGATCCTTCTGTCACCGAACTGGCTTTTATTTCCCTTGATCCCTCTCTCTGCCCCATTTCCGACCTGTCTGCCTGAGCGTCTGTCTCATCCTTTGTCATTTTACCTGTGGGTACCAGGCCTTCTCCCAGAGGCTTTGTGTGCATCCCTGCCTCATAGCCTCGCCTGTCTGTCTGTCCTCCCTCCTCACCCGCTCTTCCTCTCTGTCTCCATTTCTGCCCTCTCTGTCTCTATTTCTGTCTGCACCTACCACTGTCTTTACCTTTTTGATCTATCTCTGTTTCTAGCTTTCTGCCCTATTTTGTCCTGTTTCTGCCCCTCTGGCTCTCTCTCTCTCTCTCTCTCTCTCTCTCTCTCTCTCTCTCTCTTTCTCTTTCTCTCTCTCCCCCTTTGGCCTGCCTCTGCCTGGGGGTTTCTCTGTGGCCTGAACATAAGGTGCTGTATCAGGCAGGGTCCCAGCAGGAAACCAGACCCGCCCCCCCCCCTCCCCAGTTGATGCGAATGAAGGAAGGAATCTTCCCAGAGCTAAGGGGAGGAACTAGGAGTGTTGAGGCCCAGAGATTAGCAACACAACACAGATGCCATTAGCAAGCCAGGCCGGAGGGGTCAGGGAGCAAAAGCGCTGGATGAGTCACGAGGGCTGCAGCCTGGAGGCGGGGCTGCCCGGCAGGAGCTGCTGTCTGGGAGAGATGTCGCCACACCAGAGCCCTGGCTGCGTCTCTCCTCCCACCCCAGCCTCGCAGCTACTCCCATTGGGCGAACCCCACCGGAAGCCAGAGCAGAGCAGAGCAGAGTAAGAGCAGACTGGGCTACGGGTGAGGCAAAGGCAGGATGAGCAGCATACTGGGTGCCTCCTCGCTGGAGTGAAGGTGTGAGGCTGGCACTTGAGCCATCTCTGGTGGAGCAAACCCTTGGTCGTCAACCTCCGGGGCGAGCCCCTAATTCCCCGCTGAGCCTCTGAGCTGAGTTCGGAGGTCTCCACCTGCTCCTTACTGTCCAGGCCACACGTTCCTCCAAGCTCCGGATGCCGTGATCATGTGCCCTCTCCCCCACACAGTCCCCGTTTCGCTAGCTTACCAGTTAGGCTTAGGTTTTTGCAAATGTCAGAAAATCCAAGATAACAGTTGTTTGTAAAAGATAACATGTACTTCTCTCACCCATATAGAAATTCCATATATAGGAAGCTCGGAGCCAGGTGGGTAGGGTCACAAAGTCATTTGAGATCCAGGTTCCTTCTAGTCTATTGCTCTGTCTTCCTCAGAACATAGCTTCCACCTTATGATACAAAAGGGCTGCTCAAGCTCCAGCCATCGCACCTTCGCTCCAGTGAGCAGCAACACAAACAAACAAAAACCCTCAGGGGAGGCTCTCCTCCCATTTCAGATTTCCTGGAAGCCCCACACACTTTCATTGGCATAGTATAGGCCAGAACCCTGCGTCAGGGCCTGCCGAGATGCAGAGGAGACTGGGAAACACAGTCTTTATTCCGGGTGTGAACCTGTGCAACAAAAGAGTTGATGATTCCATTCCTAAGGAAGAGACTGAGAATAGGTATTGGGGTGAACTGCTAGCAGTTTCTGCACCACTGGAATGGTGGGTTGGTGCTGCGGGATTTGGAGATGCTGGGGAAGCAGCGGGGAGAGGGAGCCTGTAGCAAAGTTTAAGGAAAAGAAAAACACACAACTCCGCCTTCCCAACAGCTGCGTCTAGAGCGAGCTCCCCTCCCCGCCGCCCCGCCTGCGGCCACAGCACACAGTCCTCACTAACACCCTCTGCCAAAACCATCACCGCGCAGCCAAGACCCACAGTCATTCCTCTGTCCTTAACTTCCTCCACTCTCAGCAGCATCTCACATGAAGGAGGCACCTGGCCCCGAGGCCGAGGCCGAGGCCGCCTCCTCTCCCGAACCCCCATCACCCTCTCCTCGCCCCCTTCCACCGCCCTGGCCCGGCCTCTGCCCCTGGCTCTCACTGGCCTCTCTCTAACTCTGAACACCGGGCTCCCTCCCGGCCAGGCCAGACCCCTTTCCTCTCCTTTGTATACACTTGTCCAGGGGGTCTCACCCGGGACCGTGGGTTCACAGACTCCATTGCTTAAGGCCCTAACATATTTTTTTAATGGCAAAGGTGGGAATTTATTGAAGAACAAGTACAGACTCCACGTGGGGAGGGGGACAGAGTCCCCTCGGCCCGAACATTTTTATCTCCAGCCCTCACGTTCCCTCCTGATTCATTTCCCCAACTTCTCACCTCCCATCTGAGATGTAACAGCACCAAACAGCGCTCCAGTGTTCCTCCCCACACCTCCTCCCTCAGGCTTCCCACTCAGGAAGCGCTGCCCGCATCCGCCAAAACACTCAAGCCCAAAGCTTCGGGGCCCCCTTTGATCTCTCTCTCCTCACCCTCACTCCTCCTCTCCAGCCCACCAGCCAGCCCGCCTTCCTCACCACGTTCACTGCCACCTCCCAGGCCAGTCTGTCTCCCTCCAGCTGACCTCTGCTCAGCCTCCACAGGCCGCTCTCGCCCTTACCCTCACCCACCCCTTCTTCTCGGAGCAGCAGGGACAATCTTGGAACATTGATCAGATGGTTCTTCCTTCTCTTCCCAACGACCCCCGAGGGCACTGACAAGAAAATCTCAGCCCCTCCCCAAGGCCAGGTGTCCTACCTTTCGCCCCCCTCCCCCGCGGCACCTCCCTGCCCTCCTTGAGTTCTCCGAACACCTCACTACTCTTTTCTCTTTTTCTTTCTTTCATCTTCCTTTTTTTTCAGGTCTCAGACAGGTCGAGACCTTTCCTGCCCATCACCTCTGCACCCTCCCTCCCTCCCACTGCTGTGCTCCCCTCCAGCTCCTGCTCATCCTGCAGGTTCACCCCCAAGCCGTGCCCTCAGGGAACTACCCATCTAAACTCCTTGTTCATTTTTTTTTGCAATTATTTCACAATTGTTTTACTCGTCCAGGCACTTTCTTTTAGTCCATGTCGCTCCACTAAAAGGTCAGCACCATGAGAGCAGGTGGCCATCTCCTCAGCACAATGGGTCCAGCTTGCTCTGGGCCGCCTCCCATCTGGCCACCGCTGTCTTCTCCCCCCCCCCCCCCCCCGCTCTCCCCAGGGACACCCTCACCCCTGTCTCCACACACACACTCACTCACCAACAAGCCTGGAATAAAGTATCCCTTCATAAAGCACCTACTACGTGCCAGGTGTGTGCCTCCTCCTCACAACCAAGCCCAGAGGGTAGATTAGACTCTTTTCCAAGTGAAAAGACGTAGCTCAAAGAGCTAAATCATTTGCCCGAGACCACACTAGGGGTAACGTTGGATTCCAATCCAGGGCAGCCTGAGTCACTTCAATGGGACCAGGTGAGCAGGTGGGGTGGGAGAAGGTTCTTAGGCCTCCCTCCCTGCAGCATGCTCACCCCGCCCTTGATCCCCATCTTGCCCTTCAACCCTGTGGGTTCACCAGAAGTGGGAGCTCAGGAAGCAGGACTCTGAAAGGTAGACATTCTGGGAGGGTAAGGTCCAGGCGATGGTATGTGGGGGATGGGGCTTGGTTTTGGGGAGGGACAAACCACCGGCTTCAGGAGTCGTGTGAAAGGAGAGGGTGACAAAAGGAAAAGATGGACAGAGAGGTCAATGCGGAGGTTTAAGCCCCCCAACTTCTGAATGCCTCTGTCTCCTTGCCTTGCCTACCACACAGCTCTGCTCAGGAGGTTTGCAATTGCCTGGGGCAGGGGAGGGAGGGGACCATTGCCCACTCCACCCACCTGCCCACAGTCCCCACACAGCCTACCTGAGAGGCACAAGGTTAGCTGAGCTGAGATGGGAAGAGGCTCTGTAGGAGGTGCGGCATGTGTGTGGGGGGGTGGGGGGGCACAATGGGGGAGGCCTGACCTGGCTGCCTGACCGATGAGAGGGACAAGTGCCAGGAGAAATGCCCCATCTCCCCCTGACAACCACCCCCCACACACACACACACACACCAGTTTGTGCAGAAGGGAGGGGAGAGAGCCCTGTGGCCAGGAGCCCCTTTAAGCTGCCAGCCTTAGCCTCCAGCCCCCAGGCCTTCCAGAAACTCATCTCCTTCCTTGGACCTTGGGCCTGGAGGGTAGGGACATAGGAGGTGTGCATGCCCCCTCCCCGGGAACCACACTGATGAGGGGGCTGGTGAAGACCTTGCCCCGATTTCACACCCTGGTCCCAGCCCAGCCTGAGGGAGGAGCCGCCAGCATCAAAGGGCCAGGTCAGGTTGGTCCCTGGCTTCCCCCAGAGCACTCCTATCTGCGAGGCCCCTTCCCTGTGCCTGGGGGGTTCGCTGCCCACCCCTACACGGGCTCTGTGCTCCCCCCTTCCTTTTGCAGACACCTTCTCCCCATATGCATGAGGGGAAAGGTCATGCATGGACAATGGACTCAGAAATACTCAGTTCAAATCCTGACCTTGCTTCTCAGTAGCTGGGTGGCCTTGGGCAAGTGACTTAGCCTCTCAGGGCCTCAGCTTTCCTGTCTCTAAAATGTCTCTAAAAACCATAAGCATAAACCCTAGATTGACCTCATGATGTCTTAGTGAAGATGCCAAAAGCACCTCTTACACATTCTCCACAAGGTTGTATTCTAAGGGGAAACCCTAGCGGGCTTCCTGGAGGAGGTGGCTGGGGAGGCCTGCGGAGCCAGTGGGGGCGCTGTGAGTGCGCCGGCCCATCGGGACCCCTCTGGGCTCTGCGCGGCGGCGTCTGGCGAGGACTTTGGAGGGTCTATGAGCCAACACCCACCCTCCCCAAACACGCATCTCCCACCCCGTCTCTTGTCCCTCTCGGCCCCGGCCAGGTTTGGGCCGCACCTCCCGGGTCGCTCCACCTCCCAGGCCCCCCCTGACCCACCCCAGGGCGGGCTGGTCTCCCCTTGGGGGGCCGGGGCCAAGAATGGGCGCGTCAACCGGGCAAATTAACACGTAGGAAAACACCCCGGCACCTGGAGAAACAGGAGCTGGGGCCGGGGGAGGGCGGCCGGGGCCTTGGATGTCAGAACCCGAACGGAGCGATAATTCACCCGAGTGTCCGCGGCCTCCCGCCCGCGCCGCTCCCCACCGGCCTCAGCCTCCGGTTTCAAAGGCGGACAAACAGCACACTGTGCTGGGCCCGGCTCCCTCGGTAAATCTTCCTGTCTTCAGCTCCGTGTAACCCGAGCCGCAGCGCTGACCCTCCCTCGGAGGCCTGACGGGCACTGGAGGAGGGGGAACGCGGTGGGAGGAGGAGGAGGAGGAGGGTAGAAAGAGGAGAGGGGGAGGGAGGGGGAAGGGGGAAGAGGAGGGGGAAGAGGACTCTGACCGGTCCCACTGGGGCCTCAGCCCTCCGCATTCCTTCTGCATTGGGCAGCCTCTGGGCCCCCCACCCCCACCCCCGCCCTCTTGCCAGCTGCCCCTTTCCCTCCGCTTAGGGGCTGGGGGCCTGTGGGGCAGATGTTGCTTTAGGAAGCCTTTGCTTTCGCAGGCACCACAACTTTGGGATTTGTTTATGATTCTGGACGCTTCTGAGCTTGAGCAGAGCATATGTGTGAGAGGGGACCAGGGAGGCGGCGTGAGCTCACACCTCGGCCTGTGGCAGTCATTGTGGTGCTTGAGTTGGGAGCAGAGATGGGGGTCCCCCTCCTGCTCCCCTCAAGTGACCAGGGAGGCACCTCCCACAGCCACTTCAGACCTGAGACGGGGCTGAAGGCATCCCGCCTGCCCAGGGCCCGCCTCCACAGCTCCCTGACAGGGAGGCCTGGGAGTGTGGCCTTGAGGACAATGCGGGCAAAAGCCGGCCCCTCCTGGGGGCCTCCCCAGAGAGCGGTGGTGTGGCCTCTGTTGGGACTCAGTGGAAGGCCCTGCCTGGAGGCCCGGGCTGGAGCGGGACCTCACAGCTCTGAGCTCAGGCCTCCAGGAAGGCGGAGGACATTTAACCCACAAGGGGCTGACTGGGTGGGGAAGGAGTCAAGATTTGGTAGTTGGGGGCAAGGGTAGGCGCAGAGGTGAAGGGCCTGGGGCTGCAGCTGAGTCAGGGATAAGAGAGTCAGAGTGAGCGTTGAGGGTACAGAAATAGTTATGAAATAGAAATAGTGCGGTAGCAGGCCTAACATGAGGGAAGGACATAGGATTCAGCCGGGGGACCGGGCTGGGACAAGCATAATAGTAAGTAGGGAGTTCGTTCATGGCGATGTCAAGGGACACATATTAACCGGGCGCCTCCCAGGTGCCAGGCACCACCCCACCTGCTGGAGATGCATAGCATGAGCACAACATAAACCTGCCCCGCCGAGCTGACAAGCCAGGGGTGGAGGCAGGGAATAAGATCCCAGCCCACCACATGGAGATGGCATTCACCATAAAAGTGGGTAAATGACATGCTAGGAGTGGGTGAGTGCTGTAGAGACAGGGCTGGGAAGGGGGACAGGCAGTGGCAGGGCATGTGTTGCAATCTTTAATATGGCCTCACTGAGAAGGTGACATTGTGTCAAAACCTCAAGGAGGTAGGGAAGCAAGCCAAGCAGGTATCTTGGTGAAGAGCATGCTGAGCAGAGGGAACAGCCAGGGCACAGTCTGTGTGTAAGTGCACCCCATGCCTGCAGGCCTGCTCAGGACCAGGGGAGAGGAGTGTGGCCTGGGAGGGTGGGAGAGCAGAATGGTGACAGATCCAGGTCTTCTGAGTAATGGGGAAGCAGAAGGCATGCAGGAGGAGGCCAGCTCGCAGGAGGAAACGGACCGGGGAGGGGGGGGACCACGCGGGGGGCAAATGAAGCAGGCCTGCTCTTGAGAGAGCTCCCGGCCAGGAGAGCCTCTGGCTGGGCTGGGGCATCGGATTTGGGGCCTCTCCCAGCTTCATCCACCGTCTCCTCTCCAAAGCGTGAGACCCCTCTTCACTTGGAGCTTGTCTTCAAGAACTTTGTCATCTACCTCCCCCCCTTTGTTTGCTAATAAAAGGATGGGGGGGGGGCGCCTGTCTGCCTTCGAATCCAGCCTTCTTCCCCTCCTCCTGCTTCCTCTCGCTCTCCCTCTCTCTCTCTGAGAGCTGATGCAGTTAATTGGAGCGTCTTGAAAGTGCACATTAACACACACAGAGCCAAGGAGACGTCTTGGCAGCGAAATATCATTATCACTTCTTGAGCTCCAGCCAAAATCCCCTCGCGGTCAAAACACAATTCTTTAAACCAAACAATTAAAGATTTGTGCAAGAGTGGCTGCCATGAGGTATCAGGCTGGGAGCGGCCGCCCCTGCCAGTGTCAGCAGGTTAGCAACCTGCTCCCCGCTCCCAGCCAGGTGATGGGCTGGGCAGCTCCCGGGAAGGAGAAGAAACAGCCAGCCCATGGCCAAGGCCTGGCCCCCAGGAACAACCGGCCCCTGTCCCCAAACCCAGACCGCCACAGGTTTGAGATCCCAGGAGAAAACATGGCAGGCCCATCCCAGCCCACCACCTCCCTCATCGGGAGATGGCATTCACCATAGACCTGATAGTTATCCCGGCCTTAGCCAGCAAGGGACCCAGCCCCTTCCAGAAGCCCCGGGATTCCGAAATGCCGGACCCCCAACCTTTTTTATTCCTGGCTCCTACCTGCCCATCTTCAGAAGCCCCAAGCCCGGGAATAAGAAACATTGGGCATCACAGCGCCCCTTGTGGCAGGGGCTTTTCACTCTGGTATTATTAACCTGGTGCACAAGGTCGCAAGGCTAAGTTCCTGATTCCTGGCACTCTGTGCCATCACTTTATCCCAGAGCCCTTTCCCCTTCCTAGGTGCCCGGGGCGCCCCCTCCAGCTCAACACTCTAACACCAGCCACACACAGGCCATGCACACCCCACAGACCTCAGCGAGGACCCTGTGTGTGGTCACGGGGTGAAGTCTGGGCTACCTAGCTCACCGATGCGTTGCAGAGTAACCGTGGTGATCTCAAGCAAGTCCCCACCTCTCTCTGGGCCTCAGTCTATACCAGGGGTCCTCAAACTACGGCCCGCCGGCCACATGCAAATACAAATATTGTATTTGTTCCCGTTTTGTTTTTTTACTTCAAAATAAGATATGTGCAGTGTGCATAGGAATTTGTTCTTTTTTTTTTTAAACTATAGTCCGGCCCTCCAACGGTCTGAGGGACAGTGAACTGGCTCCCTGTTTAAAAAGTTTGAGGACCCCTGGTCTATACTATATGATTTGGGCTTCACATTGAAGATTCCAGTTCAAAAATGTAGTTGGTCTGTGATTATGTACCAATTGTAAGGGATGTAGGTGTGTTCAGGCAGTAGGCTCAGAGAGCCCTCTCTCACACTTGGGAAAGTTCTTGTGCTGTGCATTTCTGAAAATCAGTTCAATCAGACACTTGCCATGCCCTGGGCAAGGGAAGTCGGGGAGACCAGGAATGGTCCCTCTGTCTCCAGCTGTGTTGTAGTGTTCTCTCTAAACTGCCAAGAAAACCTGAGTCTGGCGAAGCAAACATTCTGAAGCCAGACAGCCTGGGTTCAATCCCAGCTCCCCACTCACCAGCTGTGTGACCTCGAGCAAGATGCTTAACCTCTCTGTGCCTCGGTTTCCCCAGCTATAAAATGGGGCTAACCATATTACCCATTTCTTAGAGTTGATATGAAGATGAAATGAGTTACAATATGGAAACCAGAGCGGTGTCTGGTCCCTAGAAAGCACTCGAGGAATAGCAGCTATTTTTATTTCTGTGGCTTTTCTAGTAGGAACCCATGACGGCTTATCTGTAAAGATGGCCTCTCAATTAACCATGCTTCCCCGAACTCCTGTGTTGACCCCTCTCATATTAAATCTGGGACAGCCCAGGGTAACCAATAGAATGTGACAAACGTGACATTGTGTGACGTACACGGCCAGATCAGAAAAAGCTTCTCCGCCTGGGCCTCTGGGTAGGATCACTGTCAGGCGTCATGTACGAAGTTCAAATACCCTTCGGCCCACCATGCTGTGAGGAAGCCCAAGCTACCACGTGGAGCAGCCACGAGGAGAGAAAGAAAGAGAGGCTTGGCCAAGCACCCAGCTGAGATGCTAGACATGTGAGTGAAGAGGATGCCTGCACATCCCACCCAATCGAGCCTTCAGTTGACCCCCGTCTCAGCTGCCACTTGATTGAACCCCAGGAAAGACCCCAAGCAAGAACGCCTACCTGAACCCAGTCAGCCCACAGAACTACGACAGGTAATAAATTTTCATTTTAAGCAACTAAGCATTAGGGTGGTTTGTTTCAAGGAATGGACCCTAGGGTCCGAGTGGGTCAGAGTGGGAAGGAAACTTGGTGATCCCAATTTGAATTGAGTCCTAATCAGATCATGATGTCACCTGCCTTCCCTTAATTCCACGATGGCTTCTTCTCACATTTTGAATAAAATCCAAAGTCCCCTCTAAGGTCTAGCAGGCCTTACACCCACTGTGCTCACTCTGCCTCTGACCACATTGTTCTCCCCTTGCTCCGACACAAGCCCTCTGGCCGCCTGGTCATTCCTTGAACCTGCCAAATAGGCTCCTGCCTCAGGGCCTTTGCTTGTGCTGCCCCCCTTACTTTCTCACTCTTTCCCTTCATTCAGGTCCCTGATCAAATGTCACCCCTTTGGGGGTCCTTTCTTTTTTTATATATTTTATTGATTTTTTTTACAGAGAGGAAGGGAGAGGGATAGTTAGTTAGAAACATCGATGAGGGAGAAACATCGATCAGCTGCCTCCTGCACACCTCCTACTGGGGATGTGCCCACAACCAAGGTACATGCCCTTGACTGGAATTGAACCTGGGACCCTTCAGTCCGCAGGCTGACGCTCTATCCACTGAGCCAAACCAGTTAGGGCTGGGGGAGGAGGCCTTTCTTAAAATAGTACCCCCCCCCCATCTTCTAATATCCCTCTCTCTCCCCGTCCCTGCTTTATTTTTCCTCAGGTGACTCATTGCTACCTGACATTATACTGTGCATTTATTTCTGCATTCATTTACTGTCTCTCTCCATCCCACTAGAATGGGGGCTCCATGAGGGTGGGAATTTTGCTTGGCTGACCACTGAGCTTCAGGGCCTGGAACAGTGCCTGACACATAGTGGGTCTCAATCAACACTTGCAGGATGAATGAAACTTCTCTATCCCAGGGAAGGGAACTGAGGCCTAGAGTGAGACAGCGACTTGCCCAAGGTCACATGGCTACTTAGCCTGACCTTAACCCTGGGCTCTCTGTTCCCAGGTGTCCCCTGCACACCCGTATTCCCCCAAAGCCCCTTCTCTCCTTCGCCTACGGAGCAGCCAGCAGCGGCCACTCCCGTCTGTCACTCAGCCGGGCCAATAGCCCTCAGCTCCTCCAGTTGTTTCTGTCAAACAGTATTTACAATAAACTTTGTTTGAACTTTTGTCTAAGTGATAATAATAATAACACGATAATTATATGGAGTATAACGTACAGCCAGCTGTATTTAATTAAAGCTGTAATTTCACTAAGGGTTTCTGGAAACAGAGTAAACCGCAAGAGTTGTACCACCCGGACCTCTCTGCGGGGATTCCAGCGGGACGGGAGCGGGGTGACTGCAGCAGAGGCCCCAGAAGCCGGAGGCCACCAGCACGCTTCCGGAGTCAGGGTGCTCCCATCCTGGAGCCCTCGGCGGGTGGGTCCGCCGTGGCCTCAGGCCAAAGCCCGAGTCTGGAGCCTCTCAGAGCATGTGCACGCCTCCTTCTGACCTTGGCTGGCTCAGGGGAAAGTTGCTTCTTTCAAGACTGGAATAGAGGGCTGGGAGCTGACAGACACCACCCAGGAGCAAGGAAGGTGGCTCGGGAGCCAGAGGCCCAGCGGGTGGGACAAAGGGGAGGAATCAGAGCCAGCTGAGGGGGGACAGCCGGGCATGGATTCCGTCAGCAAAATTTTGCTTAGTGTGGATCATGTGCCTGGCACTGGGCCGGACACTGGGGTAAAGGAAACCTGGGCTGTGCTCTGCTGAGAATTTGGGTGAGCAAGAAAACAGCCTTGTACACCAATCACCAGAGGAGCCCACCCAGAGGGGATTGCGTCGTCCCTGGGCGAAGAGCCCCCCTTTGGGGCCAGAGTCTGCAAATTTAAATCCTGGCTCTGCCCCTCTCAGCTGGGCTTCACTTTTCCACCTGTGAAATAGGAATATCAGATCTATATCAGAGGATTAATGAGGAGTAAAGGAAGGAATTGCTGCTTAGGACAACAGTAGAGAGGGTAGATGAATGTTAGCTGTATCACTGGATATTTCTGCGATCTCAGAAATAGGGTGACCTGGCCTGGCTGGTGTGGCTCAATGGTTGAGCGTCGGTCTATGAACCAAGAGGTCACGGTTTGATTCCTGGTCAGGCACATGATCCCCAGTATGGGGCGTGCAGGAGGCAGCCGATCAATGATTCTCTCTCATCACTGATGCTTCTCTCTCTCTCTCTCTCTCTCTCTCCCTTCCTCTCTGAAATCAATAAAAATATTTTTTTTAAAGAAAAGAAATAGGGTGACCAACCACCCTGGCTGGGATGTGGAACATTCAGTGCCCAAACCAGGACAGTCACAGGAAATCTGGATGGTTGGCCATTCTACCTGGAAAGCCAGAGCTGGGTCTCAGGGAGAAGGTGACATTCGAGCCAGATACACGCTAAGGATGTGGGGGACTTCGCCGTTCAGCAGAAGGCAGAGAATACATGGAAAAGTGTGGAACCAGGGATTCAGGCCCAGATGGGTCATGAGCGCCTGTGTGACCCCTTCCTGGAGACTCAGTTGTCCCATCTGTAGGCTAACAGGGGACCGACTGCTTTCTGGGGCCCCTGGCAGGTCTGCAGTCAGAGGAGACCGAGGCTGCAGGAAGGAAGGAGCTGGTGAGAGGCCTCACAGGCCCCCCACCTGCCCCCAAGGTGCACACGGGTCACCCCACCCGCCCCCAGCGTGCACACGGGTCACCCCACCTGCCCCCAGCGTGCACACGGGTCACCCCACCTGCCCCCAGCGTGCACACGGGTCACCCCACCTGCCCCCAGCATGCACACGGGTCACCCCACCTGCCCCCAGCGTGCACACACAATGCTGGGGCACAGGGGAGGTAAAGGGGACACTTGCCCACATAGAAACCCCTCTTGGAGGCCTGCAGCAGGGCAGGACCAGTAGGGTTAACTGGAGAGTCGGTTTTAATTGTCTAAAGAGGCTTGCTGCTGGGGGTGGGGGTTGAGCGAGAAGATCTCTGAAGAGATGCAGAAATATTCCTGGGTAATAAAATATCCCCTTTTCAGTGTCAAAGTTAATGTTCCAGGCCTCAGGTAAAACCGGCTTCTTATCAGCCAGCGCTCTCCCTGGAGGAGGCTGGGTGGCAGGCGGGGAAGGAGGGAGCAGCTAGGGCTCCCCCACCCCCCCAGTAGAGAAGGGGGAGTGCTTGGTGGTCAAAGGAGGCCGAGCCCCATTGTGATCTCCCAAGGCCCTGGGACCAGGAGGTCGGCGGGTGCAGGATGCAGGCCTGACCCGCATCAGGCTGTCTAGTTCTCTGTCCGCCTCCCACCCTGTCCCCTCCGCAGACACTCATTCATTCTGCCTCCCTCCCTGTCCCTCGCCCACTGGCCTCTTTCTCCTTCCTCTTTTCTCTCAGACTGCTCTTTCCACCTGTCTGCTCCCACCCCTTCCGCGTGTGCCTGCATCTATGATGCTGTTTGTGTCTGTCTGTCCTGCTGGGGTTCTGTCCCCTGAGGCCAGCGCAAGAGGCAGAAAGCCTCACACGCTGCCTGGGAGCAACACGTATGGGCCGCACACTCACGCACCCCCGTGCAACTCTGCACAATGGCCTCGGTGGCACCTTGCCCGTGCCCCAGGCTGCCGCCTGCACCCCTGCCCGGGCACTGGGCCCCAAACCCACTGGCGTGTGCCGGCAGCTCAGCGCAGTGACTCTGACAGGCCGCTGGGTTAAATATAGAGTTGCATACGCAAGACGGGGCTAATTTTAGCAGGAATGTGCTGGAAACTTTCTGAGGGCTCTGTTCTCTCTCTGTCTCCCCTGCGCTCATCGCTCAGGGCTGGAAGTAAACCTGCTAGTCCTCCATTCTTCATCTTCCTGCTTCTCCCTCCTCCTCCCGCTCTCTCCACTCAGGTCCCCAGACGCTGGCCCTGTTCCTTGTCTTGGCTGTGCCTGTTCCCAGGGGCCAGACCGCCCCACCACCGCCTGAGTTCTAAATCCCGTGTCCCCTCTCGCGTCAGCAACGCCAAGGCTGGCCAGCCCTGGGGAACATGATCAGTTACTCAAAACGCTCCTTCCTCCTGCCGCACCCCAGCGATGAGTCCTGTGGGAGGAAGACGGCTGATTGACACACCAACACAATCTGCCACTTGCTGCGTCCCTGTGTGCCAGGCACATACTCGGTGCTTCATAAAGAATCACTCATTTCACCCTCTGAGCAGCCCGGAGGGAGGCGTGGGCAGTAGCCCCATTTTACAGACCAGGGTGGGGAGGCCCAGAAACTTTCACGAATTGCCGAGGGTCCTTCAGCACCACACTAAGGGGCACCTAAGACATTATCTTTCCAGGGAAGCACACGTGCCTTTTAAACATATACATATGTATTTTTATTGATTTCAGAGAGGAAGGGAGAGAGATAGAAACATAAAAGATGAGAGGGAATCATCGATTGGCTGCCTCCCGCACACCCCCTTCTGGGGATCGAGCCCACATCCCAGGCATATGCCCTGACCGGGAATCGAACTGGTGACCTCTTGGTTCCTGGGTTGAAGCTTAACCGCTGAGCCACACCCAGCTGGGCCACGCGTGCCTTTTCAGTGGGAACCCTGGGGGAAGAGATCGTGTTTAGCACAAAGGAAGCACCGTGATGTGGAACTCCAAGGACCATGACTCCAGAAGGGCACCGGTTTTCGGGGTAGACAGGGGCCGCTCCTGTCCCCATCCTTCCTGTGTCCTGCTGCCCACCCGGGGGCCCAGGGCAATAGGGCATGCTTCTCCCCCACCCAGGTCTGCATTCACTTGTGTTCCTACTCCTCCCTGTTTTCCCTTCCCCCTTCGCATGGCATTTAGGGGGCACCTACTGCCACAGGTGCCTGGCTGCAAAGAGAATGAGCTGGAAGGGCAGGGCTGGCTCTGAAGTCTCTGGACGAGTTGGTGGCAGGCGCAGGCCTAGAGTAAACAGTCAGCTGCATCTTCCTTGGTTCGGATAATAATAGGAGCTGGAGGACAGAGGAGAGAAAAAGCTGACATCCGGAAGGGGCTGCACCCCCCTCGCAAGAAACTCCAGAGGCATCAACTCCCCCACCTCCCCCCGCCCATGCTCTGACTGCTCTCGCCGGCAGCTCAGAAAAATGCCCTGTCTCCCCGCGGGGCTGTGTAACAGCGCTGCGTGGTGTTGTGTTTGAGGGCGAGGACATTTCCCTGTAATGAGGATTAGAATAGTAACGAGGAGGATGACACGCTGGAGTTGGAGCAGCAAATCTCCGGGGAGCGCCGGCCCACCCGCCGCAGGGATGCCAGCTGCGGGGGTGCGACAGAGCCGCGCCCCATTAGCCAGGCCAGGAGCCACTGGCCAATGTCGGCCGCTGGTCGCTGGCCGCTGGCCCCAGCCCACGCCCCTAGCGCTACTGGGCGGGCAGCGGGATTGGGTGCTCAGGGCCCTGGCTCACAGCCTGGCTCGGGGGCAAAGGGAACCCGGGTAGGGAGGAGGAGAGGACGCACTGAGATTGCAGCCTCCGCGGCCCTCTTCCTCCTGCCTCTGCAGCAACGATTCTTTCTCATCTATAATATAACTCCCTTTTTCATGTTCCTCACTGTCTCCCTGACTACAATGTCATCTCCATGCTTTGTCCCTGCTGTTTCTCCAGTGACTGGAATAGTGCCAAGAGCATAGTAGGTGTTCTCGGAAGATGATGCATGCACTAATAGATTTGGTGTGGACCCTTGGTTCCGCATGACGGGACCGGAGATGCCCCATGTGGCTGAAGTCTTTGTGCCAATCTGTGAGGGGGGGTATCTGTGAGGGGGGGTATCTGTGAGGGGAGTGTCTGTGAGGGGGGTGTCTGTGAGGGGGGTGTCTGTGTAAGGTGTGTGTGAAGGGTGTGTGTGTGTGCGAGGGATGTGTGTGTGAGGGGTGTGGGTGTGTGAGGGGTGTGGGTGTGTGAGGGGTTGTGTGTGAGGTGTGTGTGTGAGGTGTGTGTGTGAGGGGTGTGTATATCTCTGTGAGGTGTGTGTGTGTTGAGGTGTGAGGTGTGTGTGTGTGTGAGGCATGTGTATGTCTCTGGGAGGTGTGTGTGTGTGTGTGTGTGTGTGTGTGAGGCATGTGTATATCTCTGTGAGGTGTGTGTGTGTGAGTGAGGTGTGTGTGTGTGTCACCATCTCCCTCGCACACTTCAGCTGCTGAATGACGCACGGCCTCTGGCAATGGCGAGTGTCCTGGGTGACCCCCCGGGGGCTGAGCAGGGAACCTGCGTGGGCGGGGCCTGTGGAGCACCCCGCTGACCCTCGCCCACGGGCCTCGGGGACAGACCCCACCAGGCTGTGCCCACGTCGCCTCATGCAGCCTTGGGGCCGGGTCGTGCACGGGCTTTGGGGACAGAGCTGCTCTCTCCAGGAGCGGCGCCTCCCGGCGTGGCTTTCCCCATGCGTGTCCACGCCTCCTGTGGAAAAGCCTGTGGAGAATGACAAAGGCCGTGCCTGCATTGCCCGATACGTGCCAGGCCTGGGGCGAGAGCCCAGTGACCCTCACAGCACATGACTCCAGGGCACATGGGAGGTAGGCGTGAGCAGTACAGGTGGGGAAACCGGGGCCTGGGGGAGGAAGTCACGTGTCCGAGGTCACGCAACGAGGATGTGGGACACGACACGGGCACCAAGGCCTGAGGCCACGGCTGAAGACGTCGCCCAAATGGGACAGTGGGGCCCTCCCTTCCCCAGAGCCACCATCTCACCTCTTTGCAGACGGAGGAACGGCGAGGGCATGAAGGAGCTGTCTGCTTCCTCAGGGCCTGGGTGTGGCTCGTCCCTGAGCTTGCTGGCAGCCACCCTTGCCCTCATCAGATGTCCCTGTGGTGGGCACGTGTTCCTCAAAGCGCTATGCTTCAGTCCTAACCACCGGCACCTGTGAGAATGGTTTTATTTGGAAATAAGGTCTTTGCACATGTTGTCAAGTTACTGAAAGGTGAGGTCATCTGAGTTAGGATGGGCCCTACATCCAACGACCTTCTAAGAAGAGGGCAATTTGGACAAAGACACGCAGGGAAGAACTCTGTGCTATGGTAGGAGCCGAGGTGGGAGTGATCTGCCTGCAAGCCAAGGACTGCTGGCCGCTCCCAGGAGCTAGGAGAGAGGGGTGAACAGGCCCTCCCTCTGAGCACTCTGGAGGGAACCAAGTCCGCCCCAACCTTGACCTCAGACGCTGGTCTCCAGAGCTATAAGGGAACACATTCCTGTTGTTCTGAGCCACCAGTCTGTCAGTGCTGCAGCCCTAGGAAGTGAGGACACACCCTCCCTGCCCAGTGCTGACTCGCACACACATGCACACGCACACGCACACGTACACACACACGCACACGTACACACACACATACACAGTAACCTAAATGCACAATCATGTAGACTCACACTCCCGCTAGGCCACACTAGCCCACGCTGAGTGCTCCTGTGCAAGGTGCTGCTGCTCACAGCCACCCCGCACCCCACGGAGTGCACGCTCCCTGCACATCCCTGGCTGGCCTGTCCCCGCCCCCATCGGGTCAGCCTGGTCAGCCGGGGCCTCCCTGGGGACAGAACCCTCCAAACTCCTTTCAGGGCTTCCTTCCCTGCTTCCCCTTCTGGTCACTTCCCCGCCCCCAGTCTCCTGGTCTGACTTCCTCCCTCCCGCCTTCCCTCTCCTCCTCCTCCCTTCCTGCCTTCCTCTGCCCCTTTCTCCCCTTCTGAGTTCCGGGCCCTGCTGCAAGGCCCTACATGTTTTCGGAGAGTTGCACGTCGCCACCTGTTGCTATGGAGAAGCCTCTTTATCACAAACACTGAGTAAACAGCTGCTGCTGGGAGCCCCTTTCTGCTGGCCAGGGGTTTATTTGGAGAAAGTCAATAAGGAAAAATAAACATTCCCAGCCCTGTGTATATACAGCCTTGGGACTGGTGCTCCACCGAGGCCCAGGCCGCCAGCTCCCCAGAGGGTCTGGCAGGCAGAGCCCCGCTCCTGCCTCTGAGCCCAGAATCTCCCAATCCCAGTTGGGGAGGGGCCCGGCAGCAGTTCTCCTCTGCACTCTGCACGTAGTCAGGCCACTCTGTAAGCTGCAGCCTCCCCGCCCTCGGCTGGGCCCGGCTCCCACAGCTCCGGGCTCCTGCTCCTCCGATCTCTACCTCCCCTTTCAGGAAAGGGTGTGATGAAGCAGAACCAAACAACCTTGCATGATCAGGTAACTCCCCTGTTGGTTTCCAGGGAAGGCCTTTCTGCTTCCGCCCCCGCGAAAACCGGGGGTACCAAGGAG
>NW_005871762.1:27851-37168 GCF_000147115.1 Myotis lucifugus | reverse complement strand
GGAGCAGGAAGAACTGTTTTGGAGAAGGGGGAGGTAGGCTGCCACCTCACTTCTCACTCCTGACCCCCAGGCCTCCCTTGGAAACTCGCCTCCATCCCCACCACCCCTGCTTCGGGCCAGACCTCATCCTCGCTCTCCCGCATGTGTATGCAGCCTCCTTCCTGGTCTCCCTGCCTCTAGCCTTGCTCAGCTTCTAGTCCACTCCCCACCAGCCCCAGGATCTTCCAGAAACACAAATCGAATCATGCCACCGCCTCCTCTGTGTCCTCTCCCTAGAAAGATGCCATGCGGCCTTGCTCTCACCTCTTCCTCATCTGTGAGCATCCTGCGCACCAAGCAGATAGAACCACTCCAGTTTCCCAAATGCACGGGGCCCTCTTGTGCCTCTGCTCTTTGCACTTACACTTCCAACTGCTTGGGAATCCTTCCCGAAGGATCACATTCATTCACAAACTCTTTCTGTTGTTGTTGTTGTTTAATATTTTTATTGAATTCAGAGAGGAAGGGAGAGGGAAAGAGAAATAGAAACATCAGTGATGAGAGAGAATCATTGACCCGCTGCCTCCTGCATGCCCCACACTAGAGATCGAGCCCACAACCCAGGCATGTGCCCTGACCAGGAATCAAATCGTGACCCTCCGGTTCATAGGTCAATGCTCAACAACTGAGCCAAGCCAGCCAGGCTCATTCACAAACTCTTAATGGGCATCGACTAGGTGTCTGTCACTGGTCGGAGCCGTGGCAACAAAACAGATGAAGGGCCTTGTCCTCATGGAATTATGTCCCAGTGAGGGATAGACACTCAAGCAAGACTCAGAAGTAAAATATACACACCAGCGGGTGCTGCTGGCGGCTGTGGAGGAACACCCAGCAGAGAAGAGGGATGCACAGGGCCTTGAGGCAACAATGATGATTCTGAGTAAGATGGGGAACTCTCTCAGGTTTTCCGGGGTTCCCTCTGGCTGTTGTGTTGAGAATAGAATGAAGGTAGCATGGTAGGAGCAGGGAGACAGGCAGACCCCAGGAACTCAGGGTTCCCACTCCCCGCCAAGGCTGTCAGGGCCTGGTTCTGGGGTGTCTCCCCCTCAAGCCCCAGACCCCCAGGGGCTTCCTGAGGGGAGCCAGGTAAGAGAGGGCACGCCCTCCAGGCCTCATCCAGTGCCACCGTCCTGCAGCGTGTTATGGTTTCAGGGCGCAGCCCTGCAGACCTCCAGCCTGCACTGCCTCCCCCTGCCTCCTTCCGGCTGCCTGCCCATCTCCGCCCAGGACCCGGAGGAGGACAGGAGCCCCGCAGAGCAGTGATCCACATATCGGGGCCAAGGGAATTAACATTCCCGGGCTGCAATTATACCTTCCACCCATGACACCTAAGGAAGCATATTTTTATAAAAGCAGGTAGATTGGAGGCTTATGGGATTGTGGGGAATGAGTGTATTTTTAGCAGATTCCCCTCTCCACTCCTGATTGCCAGAATCCTGGTAGTTACTCTGGCACCAGAGGTCTGAACTGAGGCTGGTGGGGCTCAGCGTGAGTTTGAGGGGTCATTGTGCAGGGGATCTGGGAGGCACTGGGAACCTAGTTCCTTGTCTAGGAAAGAAGCCTGGACAAACTCCCTCTTATGGGGGAAGCATGGGGCGGAGTCATTCATTCGAAGGTGGGGAGCACGTTTTTAAGTTATATATACCGATCCTAATAATAGAAACAAGAACAGTAATGACAGCTAACCCTCATAAGGTACTTCTTAAGTGCCAGATCGTGTTCTAATTGCGTTTTACAACAATCATATGAATATGTTCTGCTAATATCCCCATTTTGCAGATGAGAAAACCCAGGCATAGAAAGTGTAATTTTGAGTTAGACGTTGGAGATACATTTATACATTGAAACGCACATGAATTCCCTCATGGTATCCCCAAAGAGGCCTAAAGTTTGGCCAATTGCAAGCTCTGAAGTGAGGAAGTCCCTACCTTTGGGGGCGGGGCCTCTGATCACACTTCTGGTTCCTCTTGCACAGCCTACATCCCCACCTGGGTGCAAAGAAAGCCATGTCGGTTGGCCAGCAGCCCCACCATGCCCTTCAGCACAGGAGGCTGGAGCAAGAGGCTGTGAGGAGCCGTGTGAGGAGCTGGGAGCAGAGTGCGAGGGTTTCTGCCCGATTAGGGAACTGCTTGGGATAGTGGATCTGCTGGTCCTGGAGAAGATGTGGAGAGGAGAGGGAGGGATTAGGGTCCCTAGATGTCCAGAGTCGCTGCCGTCTAGGGACACCCTTCTCCAGCAAGGACATCAGCATAGAGAAGCATGAGAGAGAGAAAGCAGGGCAAGATGTGATTTTTAATGCAAGCCTCGATAATCAGCTATTTGTGATGGAATTTTATCTGTCCTGGTCTCTGAGGGACGAGAAGCGGGAGTGAGGGAAGAGGGGTCAGAAATTAGTATGCAGAAATATCTGATCAGCCAAAGTAATTTTCTTTAATAATCGTATTCATACTGCCTGCTCTCTGCTCACTGGAAGAATTAAGTATTTAATAGTAATATATTTCATCTGGCAGTGGTTCCGTTTCGTTAGGAGCCGCGATGCTTCGTCGGGATATGTGGGTGGGTGGAGGTCTGGGGGGTGGTGGGGGGGAGGGAGACAGATAGGAGGTGTCAAGGCAAAAAGAAATAGCTAAGCGAGCAGGAGGGCAGTGGGCACGGGTGGGCAGGGAAGGAGGTAGAGGGGAAGCTGTGTGCCAGGGGGAGCCCAGCGGCCCTCCGAGGTGCCACTCAAGTGCCTTCGCTGCCTGAGCGGGGCTGCCCCGCTCTGCCTCTGGCTGCAGTTGTGACCCCCAGAGACCCCACTTCTGACCCAATTCCAAAAGCTTCATCTCTGACCCCCAAAGACTGGTCCTCCTGTCCGACCCCTAGCATGTCCCCAGCCCCCAGCTCTGAGACTGATAGAGTCACTGAGTGGGGGTAGAATTGCACAGTGAACCCTAGGCCGTGCTCTGACCCCATGCCCAAGCTTCCGGGGCTCCCCGGCAGGTCCTTGGGGCTGCCTGCACGGGTCCCCCCAGGCCAGAGGGGAGCCTGCGGGTGCAGACTGGTGCGTGAGCGGGGCTGGTGCAGAGGAGAGCAGCAGCTTGCGCCGGCTGGAGGACCTGACAGCGGCCTCTCTGCCCCGGGGCTGCGGGCGCAGTGTGCTTTAGCTATTACATGATTTTAATAGTTAAAAAGCAGGCCCAGCGCGTGCCGGGGACATAATTGATGACACCTAGCACTGGGAACCTGATCTCCATCGGAGGCGTGTGGACAGGCTCTCTGCCTCCTCTGCCAGCTCCCCGAGCTCAGCTACCTGGTGGAGAACATCCGTGGGAAAGGAGCAACCACATCTGTCCGATGAGATTGGAGACAAAGAGAGAGAGGGCCGAGCTGCAGATAGCAGAGTTCAGCTTCTCGCTGTTCCTCTAAGAGCAAACTCCGCAAACTGATGTGCAGTGATGCTGGCACTTCCAGGCGCCTGACAGGCTGGAATTAAACACCTGTCCATTAAACTGACAGCCCCAGGAAGAAAAGAGAGGGGGAGAGGAGAGGGGGGGCGGGGAGGGCTGGGAACCCAACCGCAGGCTGGCTCCTTCCCTGCAGGAGGCAAGCGCCTGCCAGACAGAGAGGTCAGGGCGGGAGCAGGAGCCAGCAGCATCTATGGGTCCCCCTCTCTCTCGCTTCTGAAGCAAGCAGAGTGTAGATAGGCCCACTGCAAACTAGCATTCAGACCTGGACGGAGGGGATGGAGAAGCAGCCTGTGACGCGCCGGGGAGGCTGGGCCAAGGTGAAGAGATTTATCCTCATTTGCTCAAAACTCCAGTTCAAAGGCGTGTGGTCTCTGGCAGCCTCTGGGCCTCCTCCACACACACGCTCTTTGTCTGCTCTGAGCCCTGGAGGCATGTACCAGACAGGAGGCGGCCCATCCGTGCTGCCCTGAGACGCCTCTTGGGCTGTTGGACATCTGGGTGAGTCTATCCTGACTCCCCAACCCAAGTGGAAGCTCCTGAAGAAAACACAGCTTCTCTTCCACTCCCTAGCTCCCCCTGCCCCCCGCAGTGCTAGTGGGAGGGGCTGGGAGGAATGGGTTTCCGGGATGGATGGGGCTCATGGATTCATGGATGGATGAACAGATGGATGGATGTAATGCTGGCGGTTAGGTGGCATATACCAGTGGGCCTTTGCTGGTTGTTCACGTTTCTGTATTGGTCAGTAAATAGTCGTTACCTCTAGCCCGATAAGTGCCACCTTCCCCATCGTCCTACCCCCTGCCCTGTGATTTGCTGGACCTCCCAAGATTCAGCGACTAAACATTAGCACCCGGCCCAGCAGGGGGCCTCAGGCCTCTGCTCCATGGCCGTGACCAGCGTCCATTCTGATTGGTGAGTAAGTCAGCTTATCATTGTAACCAACACCCTTGGGTGGGTAGACGAACAGCCGCCAGGACTGAATGCTGAGATTAGGTGATCTTCGGGGAAGGAAGCAGGAGGGGCAGACGCCACACAGCTTATCAGGAGGCCGGGGTTTGTTTGTTCACGCTGACCACCACCTTGGGATACTCAAATGGGGACAATACCTGCCCCGCCAACCTCAGAGGGTGGCTATGCCCCTTTGAACCTGTCCCTCGATCCTCTGGTCACGATTCCTTGCCATGTGCGTGCCCACTTCTCTCATAGAGGATGGAGGGCTCCTTGGAAACAAGGGTGGGAAACACCCCCATATCCCAGCATGTGCTTGGCGTTTGTTGGGTGGATGGATGCATGAGGGATGAAGCAGTGGGTGAGAGGAAGTGGACCCCGAGGCGTGTCATGGGAGAGGGTGCAGATGGACAGGAAGGTGGGGAAGGAGAGTTCGGAAGGTGCTGCTGGGTGCCAGAAGGGAGCTTCTCCCATCCGCAGCCAACCCTTCCCATGCCCCCTCCCCTGCCCTGGTGATGCCCAAGTTTCAGGTGCCCCAGGCCAGCCCATGTTGGCAGAGAGTGCGCCCCAGGTGACACAGGGTAGGTCCAAGCGTTAGTCCTGCCACTTCATCCAGCTTCCCAGGAACTCAGACCCCGCCCCCTGCCCTAGACACGCCACTCAGCCTCCCTTCTCAGAGCCTCACCCTCTGCTGGTTCCTTCCCAGGCCTCTCCCTGTGGCCAGGGCCCATTTGGAGGCCACCTCGGCCTCCTCCAGCTCCGGACCACACAAGGTAGCCCTGAATCCTTCCCCATCGCGTGTGACTCTCCATTGGCTGGTGTGAGTGTGCACCGCACGTGAGGGTGAACTCGCACAGCTGTGACCCTCCGGCTGCCAGGCTTCATACAGCTGACCTGCAGCCACTATGCGTTTCGTCAGGGCTCCCAGCAAGAAGGAGGAGGCCGCAGTGGGGCCTGGGGGGCAGCCTGCTGGGCCAGTGTGCGCAGCCGCGCCCCTGACCAGAATCACGTGTGTGTGAGCGTGGATTTTAGAGCCAGACCGACCTGGGTTCAAACGGCAGCTGTCATGTCCTACCTGTGTGACTGGGACAAGCTGTTCAGCCTCTCTGAATCTCGCACAGTGGCCCTGCCCCCTTTGAAGGGTGGTTTCGAGGATGTCATGAGAACAGGGGTGTGACAGCTCCCTGCAGCTGCAATGGCGCACATGTGCGGAGCCGCGTGGTGGCCGCTGGCGTCCCTCTGCGGGCCTGACTGCCTTAGTGCAGCCAGGGACGCAGGAGGGGGCACCGGCCGGATCTTATTAAGGCTCTGCCACGGAGCAGGGTGATAATGTGCAGACTTCCAGGGGAGAGGAATGCTTTGCCATCTGTTTGTGTTAGAGCAGAGCCTGCAGCCCCCCCAGCCCACAGGGCCCCTCTGAACCCATCCTGAACCCCTCCAGGACTTGCTTGCTTCAGGACTCATCCTGACAGGCAGCCGCCACTGTCTCCAGCTGCTCTCGCCTCCTGTCTAGTCTCACCGCCTCACCCGGACTGTAAATCTCCCCCAGCCCGGATGGCTTCTCGTGTTTCTAGGTATCTTTGCAACAGTTAGCACTGGGGTGGGGGCCGCAAAGTGTGAAAAAAGAAAGAAAAGGAAGGGAGGGGATGGGGAGCGAGGGGCCACCCCTGATTCACCACTCGCACTAATTTGAGTGGCCTTCCCTAAACCGCTCCACCGCTTAATGCCTCGGTCTCCCCATCTGCACCTTCTTGAAAGAGTCAGAGAACCCTAGACTCTCAGCCCTCATTTCTCGCCAACCGCTACCCCCACCAGACCCATCTATACAGGAAGCAAGCCCCTACTGTTCCCTTTCAGGACCACCTGGGTCACCCACCACCTTGCCCCCCACTGTCCCCCACCAGAGCCTCACCGGGGCACCCCAGCTCCAGCCTGGGCTGGTGAGCTCACCGGGAACCACGGGACACGGGCCTTTCTCTCTGCCGTAATGAAACCCTTTAATCATATTCAAATAGGTTACTGTTCAGGGGGAAAATAGAAATATGGATTTGATAGCAATAAATTTCCCCGGCCGGCTAAGCCCAGCTCTTAATTGTCCTGTCCCAGGGCTCGCACATTTCATTGTTCGTTAGGTGCTTAAGTCCCCACTCTCATTTTGTGGCGGTGACATTACCGTTGATGGCTCTAATACTCTCATAATTTGAAAGGGGATTTGCATGATAGAACGCAGAGTATTAAAAGAAAAAGAAACAAGGGAGAGAGAGAAATGGGGGGGGGGGCAACATGGGAGGAGGAGCTCAGAGGGGAAGGGGGACGGGGAGGCGGGGGAGGGGGCAGAGGAGGAACTCAATCCAGCTTTCACTTTTAAAAAGTCACTTTCTTCAAAGTCAAATCATTGTTTTCTTTGAAGTAGAAGGAAAAAAAAAAAAGGGAAGAAAGAAAAAAGCCGAGGCTGCACATTGGGCTGACTGGGCACTGGTATTCTCCTTATTGTCCCTAATGGTTATTAATTATTATTATCCGGCTGTGCAGGGCTCTGTGGACGTGATGTCCCCAATGTCCTTGGGGTGGAGTCAGGGAAGGGGGGGCATCAGGCTGACTCCAGACAGGGAGGTTGGATCCTGGGCCACAGGAAGGCACAGATGCCAGCAGGAGCCAGGTTTGGGGAGGCGGAGGGGAGAGGGGACACTTCCCTAGTAAGAAGGCCCCTGTCAGAGGGGCTAAGCCTCCTGGATCCTGGCCAAGCCTTCTTGAGCCTCCTAGAAGTTTCTTCTTTCCAAAAGCCAGCGACTTGGACACAACCAGCCTCGCTGGACACAAGACAATTCGGGGCACTGGTGGGGTCTTCCGAGTCCCTTTTGCAAACTGGGTTCCCACCTCCCCACTGTCGCCATCCAGGACTGGAAGGCGGCCACACGTTTGGCTGGGTGCCCATCGTTAGCATTCGGGTCAGTGAATGCTGCGCCCTTCCCTCCTGGCTGGGGGGTCCGGCTTGGGCTCTCAATGACATCCCCTCCCTACTTAGCCTCTTTCTACGGAGGCCCCGAAGCTGGGCCTTGAGGGATGACTGTGACTAATCCAGCTTTCGGTGAGGTGCCTGGTCTGTGTTCCAAGCCACCCCCGGCGATCCTTGCCTCTCCTCAGACCTGGAGCGTGTGGCTGGGTCTCCTTGGACAGCTGGAGTGAATGTGCCAGGGAGCATTGCAAGGAGCAAGGTGTGTCACGTGTGCTCCGGGCATTGGCCGTGAAGGGGTGAGGAGTCTTGCCTGCCTGGGCTCATGAGTTCAGGTGCCTGGGCTCTCACCCTTCATGCAAACCCGCCTTCCAGTGTTGTCACCCTATTTGCTCGTCCTCGGGTACTATCTCCCATGGGACAGAGAGCCAAGACGGGGCCAGGCTATGAGCTGCTCAGGTGCCCTTGGCCTAGCTCACACCTGCACCCCTGGTGTTCCTACGGGGCTCTCAGCTCCCAGCGCCTCCGGGCCAAGCCTCACCCCTCCACTTCCTGCGAACTCTCTTCTGGATTAGAATTTTAAATCAACTAAATTCCAGGATTGGAAGGAAAGCTGTCTGCAGAGAGCCAATTCACACTCCTCCGCCCCCACCCCCCTCTTTTTGGCTGGCTGCTGGGAATGGGGGCCTGGGAAAGCCTCCTCAGTCCCCTGCCCCCACATGCCCCTCAGCCTCCCAGTCAGCCCTGCTCACTCTGAGCCCAGGAGGACAGTTCCTGGAGGGGGGGGGGGGTGCATTGCTCAGCCCTCAACTGCAGAAATCGTGAGGATTCCCCACTGAATGGGGCTGGCGGTGCAGGGTGAGGGCAGAAGGGGTAAAGGACGTGAGGGAGGTGAGGATGGAATCTAGAACACCCAGGAAAAGCTGGCCATACTAAATCATAAAACCTGCGCCAACCATTCCTAGTGTTTCATTCTGGGATCCAAGTGGGGGACAGACAAGTGGCAGCCCTGGCCTCATGCCTCCCTCCACCCAGGGGTGCAGCCCCCCCCCCAAAGTGATGGAATCCACAACCCCAGCCTCCCTGCTCCTCAGCCCGACTCCTGGATGCCTTCAGAGGTGCATCTGAAGCCACAGAAAAATGAATCCGCTCCCCCCCCCATCCTATCCCAAGACCCCCAAGGAGGAGCTGTCTCCAGAAAAAAAGGGGAAAAAAAGCGAGAGACAAAGTGATTCTTAAATATTTTCCTTCTCTGCAGTCACTCGGGGAGGAGGGGGCGAGGGGCGACGGAGGCTGGAAGGGGGGACAGAGGGGGTTTAATAGGCTCGGTGACAGCACAGTGTCCACATTGGGGAAAGATTAATGACGAAAATTAATCGCCTGACCTTTCTTTCCAGGAGCTGGAGGTGAGGCGGGCCATTAAAGCCTCTTATGTTGTAATTAACGTTGGAGGGGAGCGGAGAGCTGCCTTCAGAACGGATGGGATCATTTAATTAGGCTCCGGCGTAGGTGCCACAACAGGTCCGGAGAAGTCATAATTTAGCTACAGCTTTAAATTACACAGGCCGAGCGGGGAGAGCCCGGCGTGACGGCAGGAGAGCCAGCCGCGGAGCGAGGAAAACAATCAAATAAACAGCGAGGGAGAGAGATGGTGACAGAGACAGACAGATGGACAAAGAAAGCCGTGGCGCCCTCAGCGAGGGCGGTGGGAGTGGAGAGGACACGGGAAAAGCGTGGCCCAGAGGGGTGGCCTCAGGCACGCGAGGGAAAGTGAGAGCCCCAGGAGGTACCAGTGCCCTGGGGGGGGGGGGGGGGGAGAGACCAGGCCAGTGCCTCCGAGCACCCTCAGCTCCACAGAGATGCAAACGCATCCCCAAGCGCCCACACTTCCAGCATTTGCAGACACTGAGCTCAGAAGGGTGGAGAGG
>NW_005871762.1:3202-26381 GCF_000147115.1 Myotis lucifugus | reverse complement strand
GGGGTGTTAGTAAACTGAGAAGAGAAAGGGGGAGGGGCCGTGGGAGAGAGAAAGCCTGCACCAGGCCTACTGGCTCCTCGGGGCCCCTGTCCCCCTCCCTAGTGGGACACTGCATGCCCCACAGAACCCCAGCTCCTGGGAGACCTTCCAAGTGTTCCCTTCCTCCCTCTACAAGACTGTGGACCCCAGGGACCCCCTCTCCCATCCTTCCCATCTTGTTCAGGATACAATCTGAACTGGTCGGAGCCTACAAGGCCCACTGCCCTGGGCCCTGCTCTCCATTTCAGTCTCAGGCCCTCTCCCTCCTCACTCTGCTCCAGCCACACCTCCAGGCCTCCCCTCGCTCCCCCAACTAGAATGTAAGCTCCCTGAGGGTCCCCCCCCCGGCTTTTCTGCAGCGCCTAGAAGGGTGTCTGGCCCATGGTAACTGCCAAGTAAACACTTGGTAACTAAATCAGTGCTACAGTTCTGCGTCCACAAGTCCCCCATCCCCAGCTGGGCCTGGGGCACCCAGAAGGCACCCCCCTCCTGCCTTAGCTCTTCCTACTCTTTGTGATGTTTCTTCTCTGCAGAGACCAGAATTGAATGATTCTGGGAGGTTCTCATATAGAGACCACAAATTACCCCGGCAAAATTGAACAGTCCACTGGGGATCTCAGACCCAAAGGGCCAGGATCCAGAGCTCAGGCCAGGAGGTGCTGGGACTCACCTGGCTAACAAGGGCCCCATCCCATCCTATTTAGGGCCCTGCCAGAGCATTGCTGGGAAATGGAGGAGGAAAAAGCAGTGGGGGAGCTGGGGGCGGGGGGGGGGGGGCAGGGGGGGCGGGGGCAGCTTTCAGAACAGACAGCAGGGTTATCCCCTTGGGATGAGATGAGCAGAGGCGGAGGGGCTCTGTGTGGAGGACTTTGGTTAGGAAGCCTCTGGGGGTGGGAGAAGGGGCGGTCTGCCTCTCCGTGAGAACAGCCCGGGCCACTGGCCTGTTTGTTTTTCTGTCTGACTGTTTGTTGGACGGGGGGGAGGGAGAGATAAGAACATGGAAACAACCTTAAAATAACCTCTACGATTCCCTGGGCGCTGCCAGGACTGGGTGCTGGGGCCCAGCCTGGAGCTTGTAGGCTTGTATTGTGGCTGAGGGGGGTGGGGTCACGGACCATTGTGGCCTGTCCGTCTGTCTGTCTGCACACACATGCCTGGTGCTCTTGCCCAGTCCCCAGCCCCCGTTGGCTCCCCCGTGTGCTGAGTGAGCTGGAGTTGGTTTCAGTCCTCTCAGCTGACACGAGCAGGAATAAATAATCCCCTGACTTGAGTTAGGAGGCAGGGCCCCAAGGAGGCCGAGCAGCTGCATAAATCCTGCCGGACGTGGGCCTCAGGTGGGCCCCACAGAGCACAGGGTCACTCCCGGGACCTGGGACTCCTTAATTCAACACTTGCCTCCTCCTCCTCTTTATCCCTGCCCAGTGGCATCCCACACAGAAGGCTTAATCCTGGCTGCCTGCCTCTGTGCCCTGGGGGGGCTGGGCCTCCCTGCTGAAGAGTTGGAAGCTCCAAGCTCTCGGCCTCATCTCCCCAGTACTCCTCTCCTGGACTCCCTTTCAGGACTCCCTCCCTCCTCACCCCACCCTGGTCACAGCCACGGAAGCACATTTCTTCCACCTAAGATTAAGCCAACACCTACTCCTTCCCACCCCCTTGAGGGGAGTGGATCCGGGCCTAGGATTCACAGGGAGGCTCAAGATCATCCACCCCTTCCTAGCTGAGCCCCTCTGTGCCCCAGGGGCTTAGATAAAAGAGCAGAACGAGGAACATTTGTCTGGAAACCTGCCCCCCTCAGTGTGGTCTCTCCGGCCCTGCTCTAGACCTGGATCGGAGCCCCACTGCCACCAGCCCAGGTCTGGGAGCTTGACCTTGAGCTAACATTCGTCTCTGCCTATTGCCTGGAAGACCAGCCAACCAGGTTCTTGAGCACTCGGTTGAGTGACCTCTCTCCTCAAAGGAGTGTCTGCGTTTTAAAAGAGGGGCTTTTTAACCCAAAGCCTTTGTCATCAGGTGGATGTGTAAGAACAGGGGGAATTTCTGAAGTGGGGCTTTCTAATGGATGTCCCCCCTTGCCTCAGGAGGCCCCTTCAAACAGCAGAGACCGGCCAATTGGCCCCTTAACTTTCCAATTGGCCTCTCTGCCATCATCACCCCAACGCAAAAATCGTTGGTGTTGGAGTTTTTAAATGTTTCTGAACTCGGGGAGACTGGGTCCAGAACCGCAGGATATAATCATCATTTTCCAATCAAACTTTTTAAAAGTATGTCATTCATTCCTTCAGACATTAAACATTTATTGAGCAACAAATGCAAAGCACTGGGCGCCCACAAAAAGATGAAAACCGAGATAAGTATGACAATTTAGAATCCAGCTGTGTGGTTGGTGGTTTACAGTCTAGAAAGCCATTATCACCCAGCCATTCAGTGAGCTAGACAAAGGTCAGGAAAGGAATCGGATAAGGACAGGGAAGGGATAAGAGTAGGGTTAGGCTATCACCTTTCTTCCCCTTGACCTCATGAGGCAGATATGTACTTTCTCTCTCTCTTTCTCCCCCCCCCCCCCTCTCTCTCTCTCTCTCATTAGTGGCTGGTGCTCACTGTCTTTTTTTCCATGCCAGTTGTTAACTTCTAGCTTGGCCCTGCAGCTAGACTTTGCAAATCACATTTCAAGGAAGTTGGACAGGTATTTCCCAAGCACAATCCCAGGCTTAAGAAAAAACTCCTAAACCACAGACAGATAAGGACATCGGTATTCCTTTGGAAAGATGAAGCCAGCGGTGATGCCGGTTGAGGTGTGGTCAGCATCCATGAGGACATAAGCTGGCAGGGGACATGAGCTCAGCAGATGGAGGTTGTCCTGGGGCAGGGTGGCATGGGCAGTGACGGAAACTTCCAAAGGGTAGAGTGAAAGGGGAAAACCTTTGGCATTCAGAAAAAGAGGAAGAACAGGGATGGAAAACAACACATTAAGATAGGCATGTGGGCCCGGCCGGTGTGGCTCAGTGGTTTGATTCCTGGTCAAGGCACATCCTGAGTTGCAGGCTCCATCCCTAGTCGGGGGCTTGCAGAAGGCAGCTTATCAATGATGTTTCTCTCTGGTGGATGTTTCTATCTCTCTATCCCTCTCCCTTCCTCTCTCTCTCTCTCACTCAAATCAATAAAAACTTTTTTTTTAAAAGATAGGCAAGTGGGAGTGAGAGGGAATGCTAAGTTTCAAGGGATGTTGAATGGACTGGTTTGGCTGGAGCTGAGCTGTTGGAACTGGGTCTGGAGAGGTAGGTGAATGGAGACTTGCGGGGAGATGACCTTGAGGCAGTATTAGTCAGCCATTACCGCAGTGAGGCTGCCTAGCAAATCACATAAACACTGCACAGTTTACAACAACAAGCCTTTGTTTTTCTCACCGTCTGTGGGTTGGGCTCAAGGCTATCCCACATTCTCCTTGAACCAGCACGGCAATCGCAGGAGCTCAAGAGACCAAGCCAAACAGCACAAACATTTTTAATCCTAGCTCTGGTCACATTCACTGATACGCCGTTGGTCGAAGCCAGTCACATGACCAAGCCTGCCAGCAGTGTGGTGGAGAAGGTAGTCACATGACAAAGGGTGTGAGTGTGGAATCCCACTACCAGGTGTAAACACCTGCAACCAGTGATCCCATTCGCCTCAGCTGCTGTACAAAAGCCATTGAAAGTTCCTAAGCTGCTGTGTGATGCAAGCAACCCCCAAGGGTGGCCGAATTCCTCCGTTTCTGCTGCTCTTTCCCAGCGGCTTTCCCATGTTCATCTTCTCAACAATCCTCTGAGGGAGGTGTTGTGGTCCCATGTTTCAGATGACGAAAGGAGACTCAGAGAAATGATGTGGCTCCACCAACTGACCCAGCCGGGAAGAGATAGAGCAGGGGTCCTCAAACTTTTTAAACAGGGGGCCAGTTCACTGTCCCTCAGACCGTTGGAGGGCCGGACTATAGTTTAAAAAAAAAACTATGAACAAATTCCTATGCACATTGCACATATCTTATTTTGAAGTAAAAAAACAAAATGGGAACAAATACAATATTTGTATTTGCATGTGGCCCGCGGGCCGTAGTTTGAGGACCCCTGAGATAGAGCTAGATGTAAGCAGGTTTCCTTAGGCTCCTAGCCTGGAGCTCCTTGCTCTCCACAGCTGATCGAGGAAGCGGGGCTGGCTGCTGGGTGCGGAGCTGGGTGACACCTGAGAGAGGGGACCATGGGCCCAGCCCTGTGAGGAGGCACCAGCGAGGCGGGTGCAGAGGAAGGGAGACAAAGGTCTACTTTGCTTGATTTGTTTTTGCGTTTTCTTCCTTTATTGAGGGATAATTTTCATTGAGTAAAAAAATGCACAGATCTTAAGAGTATAATTGATGAGTTTTGCCGAATGTATCTGTGTCATCAACACCCAGTCACGATAGAGCACATTTCCATAATCCCCCCATTTCCCAGATGCCCCTTTCCAGTCAGTCCTTCCTCCAGGCCAGGGGTCCTCAAACTTTTTAAACAGGGGGCCAGTTCACTGTCCCTCAGACCATTGGAGGGCCGGACTATAGTTTAAAAAAAAACTATGAACAAATTCCTATGCACACCTCGGCGGCAAAAACACCCGGCGGGCCGGATGAATGTTTTCGGCGGGCCGCATGTGGCCTGCGGGCCGTAGTTTGAGGACCCCTGCTCCAGGCCAACACTTTTGGAACCCTCATCACCATGGATTAGTCTGCCCATCTTTGTAGTCTATATAAATGGAACCACGCGGTATGTTCTCTTTTGGGCCTGGTTTCTTTCACTCAGCGTAATGTCTTGGAGATTCCTCCACGTTGCTGCATGTTGAAGTAGTTTATTTTTATCGTAATACATACCCCACTGTATGAATTTACCACCATTTAATCCATTTTCCTGTTGGTGGACATTTGGGGTTGTTTCCAGTGTTTTGGCTGTTATGAACATTCCAGGACAAGTCTTTCGTGGACAAGGCTCTCATTTCTGCCTGGGTATGTCCCTGGGAGTAGAACTGCTGGGTCATAGACTAGGTGTCAATCCAACTTCTCTGGTCCTAGCAGCAGACACAGGGATCTATTCCCAGATGCAGGGCAGTGGAGAGGCCTTTGGAACACCTCAGAGCAGGGCAGTCTGTCCCTCATGGTCAGGCTCTCAGCCCATGCTCATCCTCCTTGTGCCCCCACCACCAACATTGTCCTGTTTGCAAAATCCAGCTGCCCCTGCCCTTTAGCCCAGAATGTCCTCCATGACCTCCACCCAGTGAGCCTGAGCACTCATTTCCTCCCAGCCCCGGCCCCTCCCTCTCAGAAGCTCCCCTGCTCCTGCACCCCCCACCGCTACAGCTGACTCCATGGCGCATGACCCCCTCTAGACAGAGCTTCCTGGGCGCAGGTTCTGCATCTGTTCACCTTTGTGTCTTTGGTACCCAGCACAGAGGAAGTGAACAATGAAGACTTCCTGAAGGAAGGGAGGGAGGGATCTTCCCACACCTAGAGTCAAATTCTGAGGGATCTGCTAAACTCACGCACATGAAGACACTAAGCTTTTGGATTCCAGGGATAACAATAGAGGATAAACACCTTAGCCCAGAGGACTGAGGGTGGCATTGATCTTGGACTGCTGAGGGAAAATATATTTTATCTGGGTTCCTTGTGGGGGATTTGTCTGTGCTGGAGACTGGTCTACACATCTGTCATCGTATCAGCACCACCTCCATCAGTGGTATTCCTGACACTGTGCCGTGTGTGGTCCTGCGTAATCCTCAGTGGCTACTATCATCATCCCATTTTACAGATAAGAAAGCTGAGGCACAACAAGATTAAGCAACTGATCCAGAGGCACAACACTACTAAGTAAGGAGCAGGGATTGGCATTGGGACTGGCTGACTCCCCAGCCCATCGCTGAGTCCAGTGCCTTTCCATGACCCATCAGAACACCCTCACGGATAGGCCTCCCACAGGGTGACTTAGAGGTCAGGGTCCCAGCCTGCTGGTGCTGTCTCCCATAGGCAACTCATTAAATTAACAGCAAAACTTATATGAAGGCTGAGGGGGGTGGGAGAGGGCAAGCAGCAGCCCTGTGTGTGTGTGTGTGTGTGTGTGTGTGTGTCCCTGTGTATGAGCACATGTGCACATGTGCCTGTGCTCATGTTTGTGTGCAAATGTGCATATTTGTGTACATGTGCATGCATGTATGAATGGGTTTGTGTGTAGATACGTGTGTGTGTGTGTATCAGGGCCAAGGGGACAATCAGAGAAGGCAATCAATGCAGAGTTTCCTCACATGATCAACACAGTACATATTTGCAGAATTGAATTAAAATGCTAAAGAGAGTGCTCCACGCATGTGAGGTGTTATTATTACTATTATCTCCAAGCTGCAGGCCTTCGGAACAGAGCGGCAGGTGGAGAGTGGTGACAGGGTTGGGTAGCCTCCCTTCACTTCCAGCCACACGGCACGGAGGCTTTCCTGGTGGCTTCCTCCTGAGCTGGCTGAAGCAGGGACTTGCAACCTGTGAGGATGACAGTGACAATGCAGTAGTAACTAACATGCAGGGAGCCCCCTGTATGGCTGCCCTGGCTGAGTGCTCTGCGTGCTTGTTGCCCATGATTCCTCCCCAAGCAGCCAGTGAGGTGGGACCATTAGAATCATGAGTGTTTCCAACTCGCAGAGAAGAAACATGAGGCTCAGAGGGATTGTCCAAGAGAACGTGTGGGGGTGCTGAGAAGGCGTGGGGGGCCAGGGCTGCACTTTCCCCACGTACACCCAAGTCCTCCTGCACGCGGCTGGCATGTGACAGGCTCACAGGTGGTCGGGACCATGCAATGGAGTGACCGGCCCTGGAGCCGTCAGCCCTGGGCGGGGCACTTCGTCTCCTGCCGCCTCGGTTTCCTCACTGGGGAAGTGGGGATGAGTAACGACGACAGCGGAGCGTCACTGTGATGAGAGAACACGTGGCAGAGGCCTGGTGCCCGGGGAGCACTCGAATACGTTACGGTTATTGTAACTGTGCTGAGTTCTACTTGACTCTAGCATTTACTCCTTCTCCCAGAAAGTAATAACTTAGATTCGGAGCACTGGTGTCCGGGCAGGAGTTATCTAGTCTAACCTCCTTGGGTAACGGGTAAGAAAAGTAAGCTCCAAGGTCACATGGCTCACAAGCAGCAGGGCCTGGGTTCAACCAGATCTGATGCGCCCAGCAGGGCCTCTCCACCGGCCTCTTCGCCTGCTCCACGCCTCTGACGGGCTCCGACTGCTCTCCTGAGCTGGCCTGAGGGTGCAGAGGGGCCGGGACAGGTGGGGAGGTGCCAAAGCCCCAGCCGCCAGAGGAGGGGTGGCAGCAAAGCCTGGGGGCGGGGGGCGGGGGGCGGGGGGGCGTGGTGCAGCTGCCACATCCTCCTTGTTACATGCCAAGCAAGGAGGCCAGAGAGTGGGGCAACCCTGAGGGACCACAGGCGGGCAAAGGGGATTATGGGAGACAGTGTCATTCATTAAGGCCTGAGCCCCTCAGCTCTCCTAGTCTCCTGGGGGAAGCCCCTTTCTCCTTCCTGCTCACCCAGCCCCACCAGAGCTGAGGTCTTCAACAGTCTGAGAGCCACTGACCAGGAGAGTGAGAGAGAGAGAGAGAGATACCTTGGGCCCTATGCTGACCCCCGCCCTCTCCTCGGCCCCTCACAGCCCATTTCTAAGGCCATTGCCCTCATCCTCAGCCATCACTCTCCTTCCTGACTGCCACACAGACCCAGAGGCCGCAAAACTGCCCCCCCCCCCCACACACACACACACAAGCCTCCTCCCCGGAGGTCTGAGGCCTTAAAACTTAATAGTCTCTCCAACGCTGTAACGCTAGAGGGGGCTTTTATGGACTCAGCAGGGATAATATCAGGAAGGGGTTCAGCTGCCTAACGCGGGCGGCTCGCAGTGGGCACCGTCCGAGGGGCCTCTGAGGGGCCCTCCACTGCGAGGACCACCAGCCCCCACTGGGAGCCCCCAACCTGCCAGCCCCTCTGCACTTTAACAGGTTATTACGGAACCGTTCCCGCCAACAGGGCCCGCTGGGAGCTTGGGACCCCTCTGGCCCTGGCTCCATTGAAGCTGGACCAGTGTGGTGGGGGGGGGGGGGGGTACAGGGAAATATCTTGGTGACTAATGAGCGGGCAATGAAAGCTCCCTCAGTGTCAATGGGGAGCAGATGGGGAAGGAGGAGAATTCCTGAGGCCCGGCCTCAGAGGCATGGCTGGTTGGAGGGAGGGCGGGGTGGGGGACCTGTGTGGGGTCAGCAGGTGGGGGAGGGGAGGCGGCCGGGGCCCAGCTGTCACCCGCAGAGGAAAAGGGCTCTGGGCCCAGATCCAGGGGCCACAAGTGGGCGAGGGCGAGGCCACGCTGTGTGCTGGGCCACTCTGCTTGTTCCTTCTCTTCCAAGGGCCATATTTTTCTGCTATTCCCTTCTTCCTCTGTTTCTCCCTTTCTTGCCTACTCAGTATGACCCTCCGTGTCTGCCCTGCCCTGCTGGCCTCCTCATCTTCCTCCCCCCCACTCCTTTTCCTCCTCTTCCTCCCTGCTCCCCCTTCTCAAGCCCCCTTGCCTCCTCCTACAGAGAGACCCCAGATGGGGGTTCTGCCCAGACTTCAGTAGGAGTGGGTAGCCCCCAAATAACTAAAATACTAAATAACACTAAATAAATACCCCGGCTGACTTGCCAACAGACACACACTCACGCTTATCCCAGACACACGTGCGCGCGCGCACACACACACACACACACACAAGCACGCACACATATTTTCTTCATTACCTCCTCTAATACTGTCTTTCTTCCATCTTGAGTTCAATGTTGTTTTTTGTCTCTTTTTGACCCTCCCCCTCCACTTCCCCTCAATTTATTCCAGCTGTGAAAACCTTTTCCCATCTCCTCTGTCACCCAGCAGATAGGTGAGTGGCAGGCAGAGGAGTCCACTCGGCAGCCACTGTTGGTAATGGGTGCCAGATGTCGAGCTGGCCCCCAGCCCAGCCCCAGGCAGGGCTCCCGCACCGGCTCCAGCATCTGGGTGTGAAAGGCGGGCTGCAGCCCAGGCCTGGCCTCGGTGGGACCAGAAGCCCAGGCTCGGGGGACAGGGGTGGGGAGGCCTGGGTGCAGGCGCTGCAGGGAGGAGGAAGCTGGGGTGCGAGGATAGGGTGTGGGAGCCCCTTGGAGGAAGGTGTGGACCACCGACAGGTTGGCTGGGATGTGAGGCGAGACACTGAGAGCAGGCTTCCCTTGGCTCCTTGTCAGCCATTTTCTTTCCCGGGGGTGAAAGGTTTGCCGCTGTGGTTGTTTATAAATACATGTGTTTGGTAAAATACAAAAAGCAATTATAACATTCTAGAATTCTCCACAATTATTCTACTACTAATGGTAATGAAACCAGTTAACATTTTTTGAGTATTTCTGAGGACATGAACTCACTCATCCTCTCACTTAATTTTCACAATAATCCTGTGAGGTAGAACCACGATGGTCCCATTTTACAGATGCAACAAAAGAGGCCTAGAGCATCTAGTCAGCCCACCTAGAAAGTGTCGGTACCAAGACTGGAGGCCGGTCAGTCTGACTCCAGAGACCACGCTGGGCTCTCAGGAAACACTCGAAACTCTGAAAAGGTCAGGGCTGGAGGGAGCCTGGTGCACACCGTTTCCTAAAGGAGGAACAGAGGTCCGGTGCAGAGCGCTGGCTTGCACAAGGAGACACGCTTGCGCAAGGATTCAGCAGGGCTGGATCCCCGGGATTTCTGTTCCTCTTCGGAGCCGTCGTGCAGCACCACAGGCCTGACTCTGTCCACACTCCCTTGGCCACGAGCCAGGCTCCCTGGAGGAGGTAGGTGCCTTCGTAGGGCTTGGAACAAGATGAGGATCAGAGGCTGGCAGACAGGCAGAGGGAAGCACTTTCCATGGAAAGCAGTCTGCTCAGTGGTGGGGCTGGCAGACAGCATGACCTGTGTCGACTGCCAGGCTCCAGGGTCACAAAGAGGCTGGGGTCACACAGAGACAGACTCTGCCCTCAGAAAGAAAGAAAGAAAGAAAGAAAGAAAGAAAGAAAGAAGGAAGGAAGGAAGGAAGGAAGGAAGGAAGGAAGGAAGGAAGGAAGGAAAGAAAGAGAGAGGAAAGAAAAGAAAAGAAAACAGTGCAAGTGGAATAGGGAGCAGCTGAGGGAGTGGCAGTATGCTGTTTTAGATATAGTAGCAAGGGGATGTCTGAGCAGACCCTGAAGACATGAGGGAAGGAGCCATGTGCACACCTGGGTAAGAGTGTCCCAGGCAGAGGCACAGCAAGTGCAAAGGCCCTGGGGCAGGGCTGTGCTTAGTCTGCTAATGTGTCCAGAGTACAGGGAACAAGGGAAAAAATAATAGCAAGTCAGAGACAGGAAGGGGGCAGATTACATGGGGCCCCACGGTGATTGCAAGGGCCTGGCTGTTACTCCCAGTGCAGGGGGAGCCATGGGGGGACTCTGAGCAGAGGGTGACATGGGACCAGAGGGGCAGCAGTGGAGGTGATGAGAAAGTGGTCGGATCTGGCTCTATTTTGAAATGAGAGCCAATCTGATTTCCTGAGTTGGGTGTGGGGTGTGAGAGAAAGACAGCAGTCAAGTATGACGCCAGTGTTCTTGGCCTGAGCAACTGGACGGAGCGCGCTGGCGCTCCTGGAGTGGGCAGACTGCCAAAGGCGCAGGTCTGGGGGCAGGTCAGGGATTGGCTTCTGAACGCCCTGAATTTGAGGTGGCTGCTCTTGGTGCCTCAGTGAGTCTTATTGGAGACGAGGCAGCAAAAGCAAAAACAACCAGTAAGATTGATCCTGTATTTATTTAAAATTGCGGATTTTGTTCATCGTGGATTTTTGGCACTAATTTTGATTTTTTTTTAAATCTTATATCAAAATATTACTTATCTCAGTGACTGAAGATTTGGGCCCCCACTTACATTTTACACCCTCGTCTCAGCCCTGCCTGTTACAGATATCCACGTGGAATGCGGGGGCTGGGTTGACCCCTCTTTTGGTTCCCAGACCCTCTCTGTCCACAGTGAGCCAGTGGCTCCTCCCGCCCGCGTCCATAGCAGGAATGTGACCTGAAGGGTGTCCGTGTGCAGCCAGGAGGTGGTCCTGACCGGGAACGTGGCCAGAGCGGGCAGAGTGGAGTCTGCTCAGATGTGCGGCTGGCTGACCTAGAAGCAGCCAGAAGGGTGTGAGTCCGTCAGCCCACCGCGCCCCACCCGGCCCCAGTGATGGATGGCATCTGTCTTCTGCTTTATTAAACTCACACCGCTCAGTTCAGCCCTGGATTTGCAAACGGCTTAATAAGCATTTGGAAGGGATCGGGAGGGAGGCCGGGATTTCAGGGGGTTACCAAGACCCAGACAGGAAACGGCTTGCGCCCTGAGTGGGCCCCAGGAGGGAGTCAGGTGTCCGGGTGGGCAATTGGGGGGAGTATTTGGTTTCACAGAAGGCACTTGGGGGCCCCAGAGGAGGGGGGCACAGCCCTTGGGGGCCACCCCTTCCCCAGCACTGTTGCTACCACAGGCTAGGAGTTCACAGCAGCACCTAGATGGCTGCTCTGGCACTTGGGGGCCAGGGAGGGGGGCAGGGACTGAGCAAGGATTGGGAGGAAGGAGAAGAGGTGTTCCCAGCTGCAGAAGACAGAGGGCTACATAAAACAGGCGCCCCCCTCCCCTGCCCCACACCTGCTCCCCACCTCTGGATGTCCACAAACTCCATAGCACGTGTCCTTGGTTTGGAACCAAATGTATAGCTACTGGCACTGAGTGTGGGCACCGGGTGCCCCTCCTCTCCCAAGTGGGGCTGGAAGCAAAGGCTTCTTCTCGCTGCCCAGGCAACTTGGGCCCCACTCAGTGATGTGCGGGAGCCAGTTCACCGGAGCCCCTTCCTGGCACCCCTTCCCGACTTCCCTCACTGAAGGTCGCCTTGGTAGCTTGGAGGCCACAGCGGTGGGAGTATTTACACCATGGAAATTGGCAAGCGCTTCTTTGTTTCCTCCTGGAGAGCCAGCCGTGGAACGTTTACCAGCTTACCTCTGCCTCCCCCCAGCGAGAACACAGGCCCCTTCGAACATATAAAAACCAACTTTTCCTCCTTCTGGACAGTGGCAGTAGGTGGATCTGGGACTGTGTGTCTCTTATTAATCAGGACAAAGGGCAGCACCCGTGAGCATAAGCCTCAGCAGTCCCGGCTCGAATCACGGCTCCACCACGGAACGGTGATAGACACTGCTCTTCTGTTAGATCTGGGAGGGGTCGTTCTGAGATTTAAATGAGATAATATTTGCAAGACACTTTGGAACCAGACCTGCAAGCAGTAAGCAGCAAACAGATGCTGGTCCTTAACTCTGGTGGAGCCATATGCCTTGTCTTAATTGGAGCCTTCTGACCACCCTTGAGGGAGATATTGTTGTTATTCCCATTCTGCAGATGGGGAAAGTGAGGCAAAATGTGTTCAGTCACCTAGCAGAAGAACAGGGATTTGAACCCAGGACTGTCCTGGTGTAACAACCTGGCTCTCTCATGGGGCTTCTCCTACATGGACCTGAGGTGGGAATTGTACTCCTAGTGGCGGTGGCCCTGGGCTTTTCTCCTTTCTCCATCTTTCCGCCAGCAGTGATGGATCCTTTTCCTAGATGACTGCAAGAAGCTCCTGCCCAGCCGGCGTGGCTCGGGGTTTGAGCATCGACCTATGAACCAGGAGGTCACAGTTCAATACCAATCAAGGGCACATGCCTGGGTTGCGGGCTCGATCCCCAGTAGGGGGCGTGCAGGAGGCAGCTAAATCAATGATTCTCTCTTGTCATTGATGTCTCTATCCCTCTCTCCCTCTCCCTTCCTCTCTGAAATCAATAAAAGTATATTTAAAAATAAATAAAAGGAAGAAGAAGCTCCTCAGAGCCCTGCCCCCGCCCATCACCTCCACAGCTGCTCATGTCCATCAGACAGTCCGGCCACAGGCTGGGAACCACCTCATTGAGGAAATTCACATTCCCCTCTGGCATTTTTCCCTCGTTCCCAACTCACTGCCTTTGTCTCTGGGCTGGTCCCCAGTCTGTCTCTCTCTCCCTCTCTGGTCCATGTCTTCCCCGCCCATGCCCATCTGCACCCCTCGTCCGCCTGGCTCCACAAGGGGCCAACACAGGGTCAGCAGAGCCAGCCCCACGAAGGTCAAGGGCCCAGAGCCTTCCTGCGGTTTTCCTTCTCAGTCTCCTTGTTTTCTTTCTACTTCCTACCAATCTCCTTATCCTTGCCTATCTCTCTGGTGTCTCCTCTTTTTGTCTCTGTCCCTTCGTCTCTCTATTTTTGTCTCTCGCTGGGTCAGTCTGTCTGGTGACAAGTGTGTGTGTATGTGTTTCTCTTCTCTTTGTTCTTTGGGGATGTCTGTGTGTCTGTCTCTCCCCCTCGCCCGCCTCTCCCCGTGTCTCCTCCCTTTCCCCAGCATCCTGAAGTGTGTGTGTGTGTGTGTGTGTGTGTGTGTTGCATGCGTGTCTATGTACGTGTGTGACTCCCCATATCTCAGAGTCTAACTCCACCTCAGTGCCTTTCCTGCTCTGTGTCTGTCTGTCTGTCTGTCTGTCTCCGTGTGTCTGTCTGCAGAGCTGTCTCTCCAGTCTCTCTCCAGCAGCATTTGTTAGGGCTGCACTTTGGAGGCTCCCGGAGGAGACCCCCACTCACCCCTCCCAAAGTTCACTGCCTTGTCAAATGGAGCTAATCTCTTATGGGAGGAAAAAGCCTCATTCAAACTGGGGTGGGGGGAGGGCAGGGGGAGGGGAGGTCTCCTTGGCTGCAGCCTGAAAACACCCCGGCCCATAATACCCCTTTTGTTCTAGGCTGGTGGGAGGGGGTGGGCGGTGGAATGAAAGAGGGGGGATATTAAAGGAGCAGGTGAAAGACGGGTGTCTTCAGCAGCCAGAGATAAGCGCTTACCCCCTTCTAATCTGACGGAGGCCTATTATCTTCCCGCCACAGTCATTACTATTAATATTAAACACCCCCCAATCCCGCTAGAAAACAACCCGAAGGGCTGGCTCCCTGGCCCAGCCAGTTCCGCGGGGAGACCTGGCCCTGACACCTCCTGCTACTGCACTTGACCACTGCTCGGTCTCCCCAGACCCCAGGTCCCCTTGAACTTCCCCAGGACCTGCAGCCCCCAGAGCTCCCCTTCTCCTCCCCCTCCTCCGCCCCCCCCCCCACCCAGAAGCCTCCCTGACATCAGCCCTTTCTCTCTCTAGCAGACCCCCTATTTCAGCATTATTTCTGGGGGTTTCTCTGTCCCAAGCCCTCTTCTCTGCGTTCCTTCCTGTAACCCAGGCGGGAAGGAAGACAGGAGCAGGAGGAAGGTTTATCACCCGCCTCTGACTTTGATATCTGACAGAATTGGATTTACCTTCCAATGCCACCATGTTCAGGCTGGGTGAACAGGGGCAAGTTCCTTAACCTCCTGAGCCTCAGTTTCTCATCTCTAAAATGGGCACAAGCTGCCCTGGCCAGGGAGTTCAGTGGTTAGAGCATCGGCCCACACATGGAAGGATCTTGGATTCGATCCCTGGGCAAGGGCAAAGACCTGGGTTTCAGGTTTGATCCCTGGCCCTGGATCCAGGCGGGACGGTTGTCAACCCAATGAGGTGACTCTCTCAAATTGAAGTTTCTCCCCAGTGGGAGATGTGCAGGAGGCGGCTGATCAATGTTTCTAACTCTCTATCTCTCTCCCTTCCTCTCTGTAAAAAATCAATAAAATATTTAAAAAAAAAAAAAAAAGTAAAATGGATGCAAGTTATAGTCCCTCTGACATGGGATTGTCTTAAGGGTTACACGAAAGAACCAATGAAAGGGCTCTTAGTACGCGCCTGATACATTTTAGTGGCTCCATAAACAGTGGTGGTAACTGTTGCTACTTGAACAAAAAAGTGACTCCAGGCAGCCGGCCCATCCATTCATTCCTTCTTTAAGCCACCGGACAATCCCCGGTCCCGACCCCCTGCCCAGCCCCGTGTTGAGCACGGCAGAGACAGGGATGGAGAAAACCATTCCTGCCTCTAAAAACTCACAAACCGGTGGCGGCAAGGGACATATAAACAAGGAAACGCGTCCGTATAGCGCTTGGTAATATGAACCACAAGAGAAGTGAGTACAAAGGGCTCTGGGAACGTGGGACAATAAATTCCCCCTCCGTGGGTGCTGCTGTGTCTACACTAGCAAAGGATTAATTGCCTATTCAGTATCTACAAGGCGGCAACGCCAGTTATCACCATACTCATGTCTATGGTTATAGCTCCCAAGAGGAGAGAGTCATCGGCTTCTGTCAGGAGCGGCAGAGGTTGAGCAGGGGCTGTGGGGGGCCCCTTCCCTGCTCCCGGGGTCCTGGGTTGCCAGAGCTGGCCTACGGAGCCTCCAGATGTGCAAGGAGGAAACTGAGAACCGACATTTACACAGAGTCCTCCTTGGAGCCCGGCCCTGGGCTGGGTGTTTCAGTCTGAGGGCTCCCACTCCCTGTCACCACCCCTCTCTGTACTCAGGAGGCATCACTGCACTCGTTTCACAGGGGAACACACGGGCTCAGAGAGAGGGCGCGACCTTCCGCCGAGCCCACTGCCAGCAAAAGGCAGGGCAAGACTGTAGGCCACATCCCTCTGGCTCCAAAATGCATGTTATTTCCATTTCTAGGGCATCTCAGATTTCCAACCCCGTCTTCATCCCATCTCCCTCCTTAGCATCGGGGAAGCTTGAAAAAACACACAAGAGGTAGGAGGGGATTGGGTAAGGAACACAGCCTCCTGCCAGTCCCAACATTTTTTGGTATCTCCTGTTTTATCTTAGAAGTCTATATCAACTTTGAATTTTACTCCATAATATAGCTGTTTGTGTTATAAATAAAAATAATGTATTAAAATAGCATTAAAAACTTTCCCCCTGCCCTATCCGGTTTGGCTCAGTGGGAAGAGCGTCGGCCTGTGGACCAAAAGGGTCCCAGGTTCGATTCCCGTCAAAGGCACGTACCTCGGTTGCAGGCGCCTCCTTAGCCCAGGCCCTGGTTGGGGCTCCTGCAGGAAGCAACTGATCCATGTGTTTCTCTCACATCAATGTCTCTCTCTGTCTTACCCTCTCTCTTCCACTCTCCCTAAAAAATCAATGGAAAAATATCCTCGGGTGAGGATTAACAACAACAAACAAAAAACTTCCCCCGAAAACTCTTGGACTGAAATGTGAAGTTCCCAGGTGTGGGAGCATTTGTTTGTGCCTGCCCAGCAGCCTTGTCCGGTGAACGCACCCTTTTCCCCGGCAGAGTGGCTGCACCCCGTGCCTGAGATTCTATAGGGCTGCCAATCATAGCTCCCCGCCGCTCTGGCCTCAGGGTGAGAGCAGGAGCCAGGCCTAGCCAATCGTTGCACAACATTTTCCTAGCCTCTTGACTCATCTAAGAAGTAGGCATGTGACCCAAGCTAGGCCAATAGGAGCCTTCCCCTCGGGTTTATGGACGCAGGGTGCTGGGAGTGGCAGCGGCTGTCCTTCCGCTGAGAGGAGCATGAACTTGTCTGCCATGCTCTTCTACCCACTTCCCCGGCCTCCAGCAAACGCGAGCCCCGAGCTCCCCTTCTCTCCCCACTCCCAGCACAGAGGGTGGGGCATGAGGCCACCCCCTCCCCCCGCCCCGCCCCAGGCATGCCCCTGCACACACATACACTCCCGTCCTTCCTGGCTCTTTGAGTCAATAAATGTCTTACTTAAACTGCTTGGAGGTGGGCTTCCATCACTCGTTCCCTAAGCATTACCTCCTGGAACACTCAGTCCTACTTACTCCTCCCAGCTCGCCAGTCCCTGCAGGCAAGGGAAGGAGCAGGGGCCCAGCAGGCTTGGGGACTGCAGAAGCTCAGTCTATACGTGGCATGGGCATCACCTTCTTCTGCCAGGCACCTCCTGAGGGCTCTCCCTCCGGAGGTTATGGGTTGCAAAGGACCACAGGCAAAGGGATGACAGGGAACCCATCCCAACAGGGGGCTCCCTGCCGTCTTCAGCAGGAGACAGCCTCGGCCTCTGTCTTGGAAACACTCCCAGGAACCCTTTCTCTGAGACAGTCCACATCTTCCCAGCTGCAAGCAAACCTGTTTCACCTTGTCCTGCCCTCGTGAAAATTAGACAATCATTAGTTTTTCCCCTCCTTTCCCTTCCTTCAGAGGCTCACCCTCATCTCCTCCTCATTATTCCTTTGCCCCGTTTGTGTCGGTTCACGGATGCAGTGTGTGATGTGGACTGGCTAAGAGCCCAGGCTCTAAACACACTGCCCAGAATCAAACCCTGGCTCTGTTCCTTATTAGCTGTGTGACTTTGGCCAAGTTGCTTACCCTCTCTGGGCTTCAGTTTCCCCATCTTCAAAATGAGAACGATTATGTGAATTAATACATGTAAAGTGCTTAAGCCATTCCTGGCACACAGTAAGCACTCAACAAATATTAGCTACTGTTATTGTCATATGTTAATACTGGCTGTGTGTGTGTGTGAGAGAGAGAGAGAGAGAGAGAGAGAGAGAGAGAGAGAGAGAAAGAGAGAGAGAGAGAGAGAGAGAGAGAGAGAGAGAGAGAGTTCCCTGAAGGCAGGAGACAGACCTTGTTCATCTTAGAAGGCCCAGGGTCGTGAAGTGCTTAGCATGGAGGAAGCTCAAAAAATATTAACTGGATGAATGGTGAGTTGGTTGGTTGGCTGAATACTCTGAGGATCTGAATCCTGTCTGTAGGTCACTCAATGGCCCCACCTGGGTGGGCATCCATTCTCCCTACTCCAGCCCCAGGAGGGGAGCTTTGTCGGGAGGAAGGAGTTGTGAGCAGAGTAACAAGAAAAGCAAAAGCAGCCAGCTCTGCCCTGCGTCCAGCCCTGGCAGTGCCCGAGCTGGTCACACACCACACAACACTGATGTAGACGGACCAAGCCTCACCCCTAAGTCATCTCACAGACGAGTAAACTGAGTTCAGGGCAGTTATGTGATTTTCCCAAGGCAGACAGCTGACCGTGGCCCAGCTGGGGCCGGTCCCCAGACTTGGGTAGATCTCTGTCCACACGTCCCAGTGAGCAGGTGCTCCCTCCTGCTCCCCGCCTGGCTGGGCAAGGAAACAAGGCTGGGCCGCGCCGCATCCACCGCACCACCTGAGTCCACCGCAGGCCAGGCAAGCACAGAGGGGCCCGAAGCAGATGACTGAATTCCTCTTCCATTTATCTTGATACTTGTCCAGCCCAGTGGGCGGGTGATGGAGAGGAAGGGGAAGCCCAGAGTCCAGGAGTGACAGTGACTCCAGAGCACACAATGGCCCATTGTGCCCACCCCCACCCCCACCCCCGGGTCCCCTTCCTCTTCCACCACACCCAGCACACAGCGTCCTGTTTACCTGCCTCCGGGACCTGGCTCCATCTCAGGTGCCACTCCAACTGGGCTCATGCACAGGCATTGCCAAGCCCTCTGCCCACGGGCCGGGCTTGGCAGCAGGGCCCCTCCCTGGACTCCCCCGGCCTTTGTCCTACCCCACTCCCTCCCCCCAACAGGACACCTCCTCCTGGCTCACGGCACAGCATCTGGCACACGGGAGGCTCTCCAGAAATGGTTCCCGACAAAAGGAAGTGGTTCCTTGGTGACAACAGTCACCTTTGGCACACGGACCTCTGAGAAGGAAGGAAGGCCTCCTCACAGCCTCCAAAGTGGGAGCCGCCATGGGAGGACTGGGTTGGGGGCTGTGTCGGCTAGACTTAGAAAAGGCTCCCTTCCCTGCTCCCTTTCCCTGAGCCTGGGGTTGTGGGGGAGGGGGGGGCAGCGTGGGAATACAGAAACTGCCCGTCTCTGGGGACACATGACCCATTTTAGGCGCTCTCTTGGTGCAGCCGGGATGCCATTCTCCCACTCTCTCCGAAGTCAGAGGTCAGGGGTCAGGGCACCACCAAGGCCTGTAGGGACAGAATCCCAGCCAAGAGGACAGATGGAGAGGCCTGGCTCCTTGGGCCCAGATTCTGTTTGGGGGTCAAGAAGCCAGGTAGAGGTAGGAGGGGGAAGCCTGGGGAAGGAGTCAAGCATGAGTCCATCCCCACATTCTCCAGGCCCTGGGCCTGTGGCGGGGGAAGAAAAATAGAAGGGGGAGTGAGCTAAGGGAGAGAGAAGGGGCGCCCCTGAAAAAAGCCAAGAGGCAGGTGAGGAATGGGGGAGCAGAAGCCACACCCTCGGGTTAGCAGGCCCCAGAAAGGAGGGCAAGGTGCCCGCCCCCACCCCCCCTCCCCCGGCCCCCACTCAAAGAAGAAGCAGACCACAAAGGCTGTGGCGGAGCTTGGAGAACATCCAGTCCAACCCACTCATTCTACCCATGAGGAGTCCAAGGCCCAGGGAGGGGACAGGTCTTGCCTAAGGACACAAAGCAAGTCAGGACTCAACCCAACCCAGAGTCACAGAACAGTGGCTCCAGGCCAGAGACATTTCTTGACTTTCTGCTGAGCAAGGACAGGGGGCTTTGGAGAGTCCCGCTCTGCTTGGCTTCCGGAAAGTGAGAGCAAGAGCAGCCATCACGGACGGTCCCCGAGGGAGGAGGCACAGCCAGGCCCACTCCCCACTGCTCACCGCACGGTCTACCTAGTGTCGCCTGAGCCAAGGTTCAGCAGGTTTTCTACTTTAGCATCTCTTTAGCCTACCACTTACTCTGTGCGCCCAGCACTGTGCCAGGTGCTGAGGCTGGGAAGGGAGAACAGGGCAGAGTGCCAGGGAAGCTACAAGGTGGTCTGTCCACAGCCTTTGGGAGAGAGACCATTAAAGGGGCCATTCATTCAGAGCTCACCACAGGCCAGTTGCTTGCCCTGTGTCAGCCCAGCGGATCCTTACAGAGCATTTACTATTATTAGTCCCACTTTTCAGAAGATGAAATCAAGGTTCAAAGAGGCTGAGAACCCTGAGATCCCGCAGCTGATGTGGCAGAGCAGGAAGCTGACCGCGCCCTCTGGCTCAGGCCCTTGCTCTTAACCACTAGGCTGAGCTGCCTCCAGAGGAGCTTCAAGAACGGGAGCAAGGAGGCCCACCACCCGCACCCTGGGGTCCAGCACACCCCTCCTTCCAGCCCAGCCTGGTGAGTCAGTCCCTCCTCTGGGCACACCCTGAAGCTTTTATAAATACCACACTTGGGCCTTATTTTCTGCCTTGTCTCAGAATTAATTGCTGGCATGCCTGTTTCCTCAGCAAGTTTAAGGACAGAAATGGTCCATCATCATGAAATCTCCAGTGCCCCGCACAATGCCTGGCCCATGACAGGTGCTCAATGGCTGCTTTTGGAAGGAGCGAAGCTGGGTAATAGGACATCTCCTAGGAACAGAAAACCAGGCCCAGGAGAGGCCTAGTCTCCCAGGGGCAAGGAGGCTCATCCCTCTCCACCTCCTGCCTCTAGCGCGTGCCTGGCATACAGTAGGTGTTCATAAAGGCCTATTGGAATGAGTACAGTCCACACGGAGGATGGATGCTCCAGATAGGAGGCTTCTGTGGGGCCTGGAGGTCAGGAGGTTTGGGACTGCATCTGGATTGGGGCCAGAGCCAAGCGTCTCTCTCCCAGAAGCCTGAGGCCAGCCAGGCTCCATGAGGGCTCACAGGGGACTGGAACTCAGGATCCGGGACCTTTTAGGTGCACAGGCTGTTCCTAGGGACTCTGCCAGGACTCGGGGTTGGGGGGCTGGATCCAGTGAAGAGGAGTGAGCAGGCGGGAGGTGATGCCTGAGGTCAGGGCTCCAAGCCGGCCACTGCTCTCTGCACCACTGTCCCTGACAGCAGAGGGGCAAATGCCTGCAACTTGGGCTTCCAAGTCTAGGAGAGGAGCCAGGGAGACTGTGAGAGGCGCTGAGAGGTGAGGAGAGAGAGACCCACAGAGGCCTCTGGGGAGGGGAAGGAGGGTTACTGAGGAAGGAAGTCTGCGCTCTGGGCCAGCCAGGCCTCTGGCAGCAGCCCCACTAGGCCAGGGTCCCAGGGATTTATTGACTAATCCTCAAGTGACACACTCTCCCTGATCATTCTCTCCTGCTGCCTCCTCACACGAACCCATTGTCTCTGGATACCCGGGCCCAGGGCCTCTGCCACCCATCCACTTCCCGGGGCCATGGAGGCTCCTGGCCGCCTCCCTGGGCTTCGCTCTCTCCGCCTGAGGGTCCAGCTGCCAGGCCACCGGGCAGTGCCACGCGGGCGCCTGGCAGCGCCTACTAGGCCCGAGGAGCTGCTGGTGAGCAGGGGGATGTGCCGGAGCTGCTGCCTCCGTGCTGGCTGATGCCATTGCTCCTGGAGTTTGAGGGGGAGGCAGCTGGCGAGTGGGGGCGTGTCCCCAAGGAAGTGGGTGTCAGGGTGCTGGGCGAGGGGCCAGAGGAAGGCCAAAGTCGAGGTTTCCACTGACCCGAGTGGGCGGGGGCAAAGGGAATTCATAAAATGTTTCTTTCTTCTTTAATGGCCGTTTCTCCCTATCTGAGGGCGCTGGGCGGGGAGGGAGTGAAGACCGGCGGCGGGGGCAGGGCAGGCCCTCCACAAGTGACACTTAATTCCTGGTCTGGACTGGGCCGGCGCTTGAAAGCAGCTAAATTAGCAAAACAGAAGTCAACTGTCGATTGCTTCATTGGAGGATTAAGGGGTTTGTTCGCTCCCAGGTCCAGATGTTGTGTCTAAGTGAGGGTTTTTTTCAAGTTCTTTTTTTTTTTTTTTTTTTTACATTCTTGGCCCATGGCCCATATATATTTTGGATACTGCTGGGAGTATATAATATCATTGGAAAATGATGCGGTCTGCTAACCTTTTAAATAACATTTCCTCCCTCCTCTATTTTCTAATAGTTTGTTTTTCTTTCCATGTTTGCCTTTTATTGGGGGAAATTTTTTTTTGGAAATTAATGAGGCCCAAGTTTGGAGACCAAAATATATATATTTAAATATATATATAAATTTTAAAGGGAGTGTGAGAGGTGGAGGGGTGTGGAATAAGGCTGGTGCAGAGGGAGGGCTACCCTTTGTGTCTTTTAAAACTGTGCTGGTTTGATTTTTTTTTCTCTTTTTCTCCTCGGAGCTGCCGGTGCCCCTCCGCGCGGGGCTGCAGGGCGACGCGCGGGCCGGGAGCCGGGACTCTCCGCCGCGCCCGGTGCCCGCTCGCCCTGCCGGGCCGCTGGGCTGCGCGCCGCGGGCCATTCCCCCCGAAGCCGGGCCCGACGTGAGAGGGGGCGGGGTGGGGGCGCCTCCTTCCTGAGTGAAACCTACGGAATCCGGCAGGAATTCGGGCCTCCCAGATTTAAGAAAACAAACAAAGGAAAGATTGTCAGAGAGGGGCCGCCAAGAGCCGCCGGGCCGCCACACTGCCCTCCGCACTCACCCTCGGGGCGCCCGGGATCTCCCGGCGGGGGCGGAACCCGAGGCTGGGGGGGCTCCCCCGGGTGGTCCCCGGTGGGCTTTCCTGCCCTGGGCCTCGGCCTGCCTGCCACCCCGCTCTCCCTGGGGGTGAAGAGGCCCCGGGGCGCAGGGAGAGGAGGGTGCCTCTGGGTGGCTGGCTGTAGAGGAGCCCCCTCCCCGCAGGAGTCTTTCTGATCATCCCCCTGCCCCGCGGCAGCCCCTCGCCGGCCCCAACCCGCACCCGCCCCGCAGCGTCCGAGTCTCCATGCGCGTTTCGGAACGAGCTCTGGACACTCTGGTTGCTTCGGGGACCAGGGCTCCTCGCAGCCAGGACTAGGTCCCCGTGCGGCGGGCCCAGGCCCAGCTTCCCGGGTCCAGGAAGCTTTATAAAAAGCGAGAGCGTGAGAAGGAGGTTTTGTGAAACAAGAGAGATGACACCGTAACACAGCAGCGACCCGGCGGTGAACATGTGGGTCTCCGGGCCGGTCGCCCTCCCTCTCCCTTTCAGCGTTTCCTCCGAGCCTGGGCCTCTCTCCATTGTGCGATGCACCAGCCAGCCTGGTCTCTGCCCCCCCCCCCCCCCCCGGCCCTCCGGTGTCTCTCTCCGGCTCCTTCCATCTCTGTCTTCTTCTAAGTCTCAGAAAGCTCAGTCTTCTGGGCCTCTCTTTTGTCTCTTGGAGGCTCTTTTGGAAAAAGGCTGTCCCTGTCTGGTCTGTCCCTCTCCATGTCCTCTG
>NW_005871762.1:0-2965 GCF_000147115.1 Myotis lucifugus | reverse complement strand
TCTTAGAGTAGGTCAGAGGAGCCACCTAGGGGGCGAAGGCCGGGGGGAGGCCATTGCCTAGCGGAAGAAATCTCCTCCCCCGCGCCCCAAGGAACCCGCGGCGCGAGGACGCGGCATCTGGAATTTGCGCGGCGCTCACGGCCAAGGCCGATTGTTTAGTCTGCGCGGCGGGGAGGGCGGCCCGCGCGGTGGCCCCACATCTGGAGCCGCGGCCAGACGGCCCTGCTGGCGGCTGGCCGGGGTGCGTGTGCATTTTTAACTCTGGGATTTGCTGACAAGTTAAGAAGTCAGAAAGTCAGTGGCGGCGGGAACTGGCGAGGCGCACCAGGAAGGGAGGGGCAGGCCGAGGCCCTGGCGCACAAGCCAGGAGGAGACACGCTCTCGCTCCCGGCGCGCACAGCCGCTAAGTGCGCTGGCCCAGCGTGGCTTTCCACAAACGTCCCCCCACCCTCAGCTGCTGAACGCCAAGAAAAGTGTTGACTTTTCTTCCAGATTGCTTCCCTCCCCCGGCTTTATCCCCTCCCATTCCTCCTTCCTCTTCATTAATTAAATGTCTGAATTATCCCGAAATCCCACACTCCACCCCCACTGGTCAAAACTCCTAGGAGGCCAGCAGCCTCTGAGGGGGATCTCAGGGCTCCTATGCTTTGAACGAAGCACCCAGAGGCTCAGAGAGGGCCAGCGACTTGGTGGAGGTGGCTCAGCACAGTTGAGTGGCAGAGCTAAGACCAGAGGTTAACTCTCTTGACCCCTAATAGGGCTCTTGGCACAGCTCCGGCTCCCTCTTGGGGCTGGTCCAGACCAATGAGCGTCCTCACATTGTCAGAGTTCCTTCCCATCCTCACATACATGCCTTTGCTCTTCCATTCATTCATCTAACAAATATCCGCGGCACACAGCGTGCCAGGGTGGGGGAATGCGACTGTAAACAAGACAGTCATGTCCTTATGCTCAGAACTGATATTTGAGTGGAAAAAACAGAGCTGCGGCGGGGAGGGAGACTTCATCGTGAACGAGTACACTCTGCAAAGTTACCAAGGAACAGGGACAACACAGTTCATGTTTATTGAGCACTTACTATAAGCCAATCACCTTTCGGTCTGTTCATTTGCACTAACTCATCAGATCCCCATACTGGCCCCTACCTGGGCATGTCCCCCTTTGCAGGTGGACAATCCGAGGCCGGGAGAGGTTAAGTAATTTGTCCAAGGCCACACATATCCACAGGTGGTGGGGCTGAGGTGCAGATTCAGGTTTGACCCCAAAAGCAGATCTCGTCCTCCGGCATTGGGGTCCCAGGGCCCGCAGGCGAATGTCATGGTTATTCGGCATTGGGTGGGGGCATCCGATTCCTCCCAGCAACAAAACCAGTATTCACCGGCCTCTGCCGGAGCGATCATCACTAGCACGTGTGTGCGGCTCCCCTTTCTGTAAGTCCGGCCACCTTTAATCTGCACCACACCTTAGAGATGTAAGCATCATTGTCATCTCCACTTCCTCGTCTGGAAACTGAGGCCCGCCAAGGCCCCGAAACCTTCTCTGGAACAGGGAGTTCCTTTTCAAGTTTGGTCTGATTTTTTTTTTTCTTGTTTTCTTTTCCATGGAAACAGCCCTCAGCACCCACCCTCATCCCCAGGGAATAGTGACTACGTCGTGCCCTCTCTTGGCCTCCGTATCCTCCCTTTTGAGATGGGAGGTCTGAGGCCGAGCAGATGTACTTTTCTTGGGCGGGAGACTCCTTTGCGAATTCGCTGGAAGCTCCAGCTCACCACCTTAGGACAGTTTCCACGCCCACAGAAACCCACACACTCACTTTTACGAGTCTTTTCGGGAGATGGAGGGACTCCTCAAGCTGATCCGCGGGCATCCTGGGGATTCCAAGACCGCCAAGTGAAGAATTTCTGTCCTGAGTGGTTTCTATACTCACCAGCCCTTGGCAAGCCCACTGCTGACTTAGAAGTAAGGAACCGCAGCGCATCCCCCCGATGCCCTTGGATCCCTCTGGGATTCTTTCCACTGAGGAGTCAGCAACTTGAAGCCCTCGGTCTTTCTTCTCTCTGGAGGCTTTCTTTACCTTTGGAGCTGTCAGGGGACTGGAAGAGGTGGGAGGCATCCCGGTAGGGCCAGGGGCACATGCTTGTGTGTTCTGACCACAGAGGGTGTGTAACTAGGGTGCCACTGGGCTCCTCCCACTTAGATGCCACCTGGATAGGGAGACCTCCCCCCCAACCCCGTCATCACCAGCCACACCTTACCTGCTCTGAGCACCTCCAAGTGGTGGCTCCAACTTATCACAAGAGGCCTATGGGATAGCAGAGAAGGTGGCAACGTCCCACTCTTACAGAAGGAGCAGATGAGGCCCAGAGTGGTCATGTTATTTTTTTAAGTATATTTTTATTGATTTCAGAGAGGAAGGGAGAAGGAAAGAGAGATAGAAATGTCAGTGATGAGAGAATCATCGATCGGCTGCCCCCTGCACTCCCCACACTGGAGTTCGAGCCCGCATCCAGCTTGTGCCCTGACTGGGAATCGAACCGTGACCTCCTGGTTCATAGGTGGCCGCTCAACCACTGAGCCACGCCGGCTGGGCCAGAGTGGTCATGGTCTTGCTCAGCATCACACAATGAGTTCAAAACTGAGCAGTGGGGGGAGTCCAGGTTTTCTCGGCTCTGAGCCCAAACCTCCTTTGGCCACAAATAATGATGGTTTGCCTACTGCGTGCAAAACTGTGCTGGAGGCTGGGAGATAGGCAAGGGCAGGGTTCAGCAGAGGAGGCGACTGATGCCTCACCTCATGCCCCCTGGGCCAGCCTCTCAGTTCATCTGCTGCTGTGATGGCCAGGGGACCATGAGCCTGGAATTGCCCGCCCCAACCAGCCTTTCTGCTTCTCACCTCACAGTTTCTCTAGTGCTGGGCCTATGGGAGCTAAAGCTCAGCCCACAGGGCAGCTCAGAAGTGCCAGGGA
>NW_005871761.1:281195-286204 GCF_000147115.1 Myotis lucifugus | reverse complement strand
CCCGGTCAGGGCCCCTTAGCGAAGGCCTGGCCCCTCTCAGCTTCCCGAGCCCTGGCCTCCGGTGTCTTGGATTCTTTCCTGGGATGGGAAGGACCTTGGGGACGCCCCTGCCCATGGATGCCGCCCAGTCCTGAGAGCACGTGTCAGCGGCACTACCCAGCCTGCCGCCCCCGCCCGCCCCTTCAAGCCGGCCTGTGTGCATTCATTCATTCATCCATTCATCTCCTCATTCATTCATTCAGTATTCACTCAGGCCCCCTCCAGGCACAAGGCTGAGCAGTAGAAATACAATGCCCGCCACAAATGCGAGGCCCTTGGCCACGTTAAAAAAAGATAAAAGCAACAGGTGACATCTTCCCAATAAGATGCTTTATTGAGCCCTATGTGTTCAACGCGTCATCGACGTAGAAAAGTTACTGAGGTGTTTCGCGGCCTTTTTCCTGCTGAGTCTTCAAGGTCCAGTGTGAGCTTCACGCGTCCAGCTCAGCTGGCGATGGGGGCGGCCAGGCTGGGCGGCACCGCAGCGGCTCCTGGCTGCGTGGTCCCGGCACAGGGGCAGGTCTGCGCTCCTGCGAGGCCACCTCAGGCTGAAGCTCCGGGAGACCCGCCCCTCCCAAGCCCCAAGGGGCCCTGAGGGGTTTCCACTTTTTCTTCCTGGGCGTCTTCCTCTGTCCCTTTAACCACCCGCAGCTGCTCGGGGTGCCCATGGCCTGGAGGTGAGCGGTAATCGCTCTAATGATCCATTTTGACCGAAGACACCGGGGCTTCGAGAAGCCCTCGGACAGTGCGGGCCGGTGCGCGTGGTGTCTGGTTTCCGAGCCTTTGTCTGCAGAGGCCAAGCCCAGGGGCTGGGGTGAGGCCAGGGATGCCCGTCCTAGGGTTGGGGGTCCTTCACCCTCCCCACCCTCACCCCCCACCCCCAGCTCCACAGCCTGGAAATCACACCGGCTCCTGCGTCTAGTTGGGCCGTTGTGTGAGAGGCAGGGGCAGGGTCCTGCTTGGCCGCCAGGGTGAGTGGGGGCTCTTCGCTTTGAGGGCCTATCCCTACTCCTCCCCCTCACCCCCAGGCGGGTGGAATGAGCTCAGTCCCCCTCACCCCCAGGCGGGTGGAATGAGCTCAGTCTCCAGTCAGGCTCTGACTCCCCTCCCTCCCTCGCCTAGAGCAGCTTGGGTTCGGAAGAAGGGAAGCAAGAGAATGGGTTTGGGTCATCTCTGGTCCCTACCTGGACCCCAAGGGGGTGGGGGGTGGGGGCTGGCCCTCCGACCAGGGGTGCTGGTGAGAAGCCCTCAGGGCTCAGTGCGGGAGACGGAGGCCCAGGGGCAGGGCCCGCCTGGGGACACATGACCATCCTGCATGGAGCTTGGGCCTCTTGAAACCCACCCCCAACGTGGGGGGCCTCATCCTTCCCTGCCTAATGGGGTGCCCAGGGGCTGCATCCTCTCTGGGGAGCAGCAGGAGACCCCAGGGGGCCATCGGAGTCTCCTGCCCCTTAGCAGAGAGGCCGGCCCTGTGCTCGGGGGCCAGGGGAGCCAGCAGCAGGGCCCCCCAGGTCTGACCCCTTCCCCCATGTCCAGGTCATCGCCCCCTGGAGGATGCCCGAGTTCTACAACCGCTTCCAGGGCCGCAGCGACCTGATGGAGTACGCGAAGGTAGGAGCCCGCCGCTCCCCTGGCCCTCCCGGGGGCTGCGTGGACCCCCAGCTTGAGGCTGAGACTGACCCCCATGCCTGGGGATGGCACGTCTGTCCAGCTGCCCCCCCTTTTCCGGGCACCTGGGCCAGCCAGCCCCACAGAGGTGGTCCCTGCCGGGCTGGGCCTCTCCCTCTGCCTCCCATTCTGCCATCTCTGCTGTGTGTGTCACTCAGGGGAGAGCCGGGGGTGGGAGCCGGGCCATTTTCTGCCCCTCATTACCTGGCGGCTAATTGTCCCCAGGGCTCTCCCGCGAGCAGGTAGGCGCTCTGAGGAGCCGCGGCCGACAAAGGCTGTGTGGAGCCAGCCCTTTTGAAGTACAAGTTGCAATAAAACATATTAGAAGTTTTACATCAAGATCCTTAGCCTCTCCCCAGGGGACCTTTCTTTTTAGCGACTCGATGGCAGTCCTTGACAAACAGCCTCAATCAATCAGACGGGGGAGAGCAACGCGGTGCACACACCAGAAAATTGCTCAGGTTTTTAAATAGCAGCCGCCCGGGCCGGCTGGGAGCTCGCGCTGCAGCCGGGGTGCCACGCGGCGGGGACGCGGCCCAGCCCCGCCGCCAGCATCCCATTAAGACCTGGAGTGCTCGGCGGAGAGACTCCTGCCATCTGTTGTTTTATTATTAAGAGGGGAGTTTACAAGAGCAAGCCCATATGTTGCCAAACAAATTGTCAAATAGCAGAGCTATTAAGGGAATGGCTTGGCGAGGCCTTTTCGTCTCCCCGATCGGACAGAATCTGGAGCGTGTTTCATCTTTGAGAATAATGAATTGGAACCCCCGCCCCATCCGTGTTCTCACGCCTGCCGGCAGGGTTCGAGACAGGGCCGGGCTGACCCAAATGCTGCTCTTCGTGTAAAACATTCAACCCCCAGCCAAGCTGCTCCTGGGCTCCCCAGCAAAGGTGAAGTTCAGGGGTGTCGCTGTCCCTCCTGCCCAGGTTGTGGGGAGAAGGTGCTGCACTCAGCTTCCGTCCCCAATAGAAAGTTTGCCCCCGAAAGTCAAGCCCAGGTCCCTCCCTTGGAGGCAGGTGTCAGACCCTCTAGGACAGCGGTTCTCAACCTTCCTAATGCCGCGACCCTTTAATACAGTTCCTCATGTTGTGGTGACCCCCAATTTCATTGTTACAAATTGAACATAATGAAAGCATAGTGATTAATCACAGAAACAATATGTAATTATATATGTGTTTTCCGATGGTCTTAGGCGACCCCTGTGAAAGGGTCGTTCGACCCCCAAAGGGGTTGCGACCCACAGGTTGAGAACCGCTGCTCTAGGAGGGAGGCAGTGGTTCTGCGCCCAGAAAATGGTCAGAATCACTGAGCAGCAACCAGGCTTTGTCCAAAATCCAGAGCCAGGCAGGACCGGGTTCGGCTCAGACAGAAATCCATGGGCTTTAGAAAGCCCTGCTTCCAGGACGTCATCACCGAGGCCAGAGGGCCTGCACGAGCCCCATGAAAAGCACCAGCCTGGTGTCCGCTGGGAGCACGGGGTCACCAGGGGACCCACCTCATCTTTCATCCAAAAGGCTGAGTGAGGTCCAGGCCCAGGTCCTTGAGCCATGGATCGGCCATTGGGGAAGCGAAGCACAGTCAGAACCAGTGGGGAGGGTGGGGGCCGCCTGGGCTGTTCTGCATCAGGATTTCGGGGTCCTGGGTGTGGCACACACTAAGTGCTTCAGGGGCCCTGGAAGTGAAAGTCCAGAGTTTTCCAGAAGGAACCTCCAAATTCAGCGTCCACTCTACAGCATCCCGGACGCTCGGTCTCGCCGCTTCTGCACGGCACACCCAGCACGGAGGCCCTCGCTGCCTGGGGGAGGGAGGAGACTGCCGTGGCTCCGGGTCTCGCTTGCAGGGGGGCCAGAGTTTGGGGCTGGCTGTGACCTTGAAAGAGAACCGAGGCGGCTGGGCCTGACCCTCCCCTCCGCTTCAAGCTCCCTCATGCTGCCTGTCTCCTACCTGCAGCAACATGGCATCCCCATCCCGGTCACCCCCAAGAGCCCGTGGAGCATGGACGAGAACCTCATGCACATCAGGTACGACACCAGCCCGTCCACGGGTCTGCCCGGCGCGGGGAGCGCCTGCCGGGCCGGCCAGGGTGTCGTGGTGGCCGGACACGAGAGGTCCCCGCCCTAACGGAGTGGGGGGAGGGCAGACCACGTCTACCCACTTGTTCCCAGCTCCCCCTGCAGCCCTGCTGGGTGCCCGGGAGATGCCGGCATCTGGCCTCCTGGGTCGCAGGCGGGCCTTCTCTGAGGATGGGCTTTTGAGGTTAAAACCTCAAGGATGAGGAGGGAGCAGCAGGGTGCAGGGAAGAGCATTGAAAGCAGAGGGAACAGCATGTGTGAAGGCCCCCCGATGTGGAGCCCTGGGCCTGGGCCCCAGAGGACAGAGAAATGTCCAGGCCCGTCTTGCCACCTGCAGCCCCCACAGCCAGCTGCTGGGCCCAGGAGGTGCCAGGCGAGGCCGGCAGCGGTTGCCCCGGCAGAGAAAAGGGAGGTGGGGGGTGAGGGGTGTCAAGGTGTAGCCATGTCCCTCTGTCCCTCCCCTGGTAACCTCTGTCTTCCCTTTCCCTCTGCAGCTACGAGGCCGGAATCCTGGAGAACCCCAAGGTAATCCCTTCTCCTCCGCTCTGGTGGGAGCTGCTCAGCGCCCGTGCGGTCTGATGTGCTTGTAGCCTAATTGGAAATTTCATGGGGGGCGGGCGTGGGGCTGAGGCCGAGCCCTGCCTGTGTTCCCGGCCCTCCCCACCGGGCCCCCCACCGGCTGCCCCCTCCATGCTGCACTTTAAGATCCCCCCACCCTGTGCTCCCTTTCTAATTGCTGCTGGATGAATAGGGGAAGGAAATATTTCAGGGCAGCACAGAGAGAGGGTGCGATTGTGCGACAATAAAGAAACAATTAGGCAGATGAGACACTTGTGGGAGGCCCAGCCGGTGCCCACCAGCTCTCAGGCCACCGCTGCCTCAATGGGGGGCGGGCTTAGAGCCCCGGGACCCACATGTCTGGGTTTGCGCCCCATGCCTGCAGGGCAGGCCACCCCATCCCTTGTCCCCCGCCTTCCCGGCTGGGCCTTGCCCTTTTGAAGTTTAAGGATTTCTCTCCCCGGGGGGCTTCCCTTTGTGTGTCCCCCTGCGCACCGTGGAAGATGGGCAGGCAGGCTGAAATCTATCCTGCCAAGAGAAAAATCTCTTTGTCCCTGAGGAAACGTGTCTCCACGCCCTGGCTGAGCCCCACACCCGGTGGCTGTTTGGGGGGTGGGGGTGGCGACTTGTCTGAAAGGTGGGGGGAAGTGTGCTGTGAATGGGGGGGTGCT
>NW_005871761.1:279383-281090 GCF_000147115.1 Myotis lucifugus | reverse complement strand
TGTGTTGGCGAGAGTACAGCGTGTGCAGTGGCGGCTTCTGGAGCCAGGCCTGGGTTGGGCCAGTCTCTGGCTTACTTTCCTTGGTTCTGGCTGTGAGCACCCTAATCGTATGGACGTGGAAACCGAGGCCCTGCCAGGGGGTAGGTGCCAGGTCACCCCATCGCAGGAGCTGGCCCTCTGGCCTCTGTGGTTCCCCCACTGCCACAGCTCCCCCACCCCTCATTCCGTCAACCCAACGGTGTCACTCCAGACAGGCTCGCACCCTTGTCCCTGGAGGCCGATGGCCCCATGAGGCTGCTGCCTGCTGGCCACAGGTTTTTCCAGTTCATGCTCTGCTGACCCCGACACTCAGGCCAGCCACCCCTAATTAGCCAGTCACTCAGCGCCCAGGGGGGCGGGGGAGGCTGAGGGGGCAGAGCAGCTTCAAGGCAGGGGTGTCCTCCAGCCTGCAGGGCCCCGAGCATGCTGGGAAAGCGCTCCCCATCCTTCTCCCAGCGGCCGGTGGGCTCTCCCCTCGGGACTGGGGCGCAGAGCTGAGAGCAGCCTTGGTGGGGGGCAAGTCCCTGGGTGACTGGCAGCTCCCCCACCTCCCAGGCCTCCTGCCTAGTGAGGACAGTGGGCGGACAAGTGAGCGTCAGAGAGGGTCTCTTTAAGGATTCCGCCACCCGGTCAAGGCGGGAAGGTTCATGTGTGGGTCCCAGAGGTCAGAAACCCGGGTCTGAACCCCAAGTCTGCTTCCATTGCTCTGCAACCTTGGGCAAGTCACTCGGCCTCTGAGCCTCCGGCTGCTCCTGCACGCAGTGGGGGACCACAGCGCCGCCCTACTAAGCGTCTGAAAGCCGCCGGCCTGCCCATGGCACGGGGCACGGCCTCAGTCCTGGGGCTGGGGGTCCGCCTCCCCCCGCAGGACCTTTGGGAGGAAGTGACCACCGTCCCCTTCCATCAGGACAGGCTGGGCTGGGTGGGCCCAGGGGGAGACCTTCCCGCCGCCACGGCGCATGGAGCAGCCGGCCCTCTGAGGGTGGGGGCCCTGCTGGCCGCGGCTCCCGGCTGCCCCAGGTCCCCCGTGCGTCTCTGGATCTGATGTGCGTTGGGGGGGCGGGTTATCCTCTGAACCCAGAAATGAGGGGCCTGGGAGACACGTTGCTCCCTGAGCTGCCCGGCCCCCTGGGGAGGAGCTGGGGAGACAGCTTCGGGGGCCTGGGCCCCCTCCCCCTCGCCCAAAAAAGCCGGAGACCTGTCGAAGGGAGGGTGTGGAGGCAGATGGTGGAGCCATTTTCTGCCTCCGTGAGGGCTGATTGAAGAGCAATGAGGCAGCTAATGCGAAGAAAGATAGAAATTTACTTGCTTTAACTTCATAGGGCCCACAGTGAAAGAGGGCATTCAGCGCCGGCCGCCATATCTGATGGATGAATAAACCATCCACAGCATCGATCATGCCTCTACATCATGGTTCAGTTCATGGGCCATTTGCTCCCAATCTCTCCTCCTCGGCCTGTTTCATGCTTTCTTTCGCCTGCTCCCCCCGGCCCCCCACCCCTATCGCACACTTATTTATATTTCAAGGTCTCTTTCTTCCCCCCACAAGAGTTTCTGTCTTTAATTTTACTAGAAATAAAAGAAAAGAGGGGGGAGGGTGGAGGGGGGGTGACTTCTTCTGGGAGAGGTTAGACTTCAAATTTTTATATTTTTTTAGGTATGCGAGAG
>NW_005871761.1:270609-278526 GCF_000147115.1 Myotis lucifugus | reverse complement strand
GGCAAGCGGGAGGGCCCAACCGGGGGAAGCCCGCCTGCCAAGGGCCCCAAGGCCTGAGGGCCTTGGCTCCACCCACCCTGAAAACCAAGCAACAATGTTTGTTGAAGGACCCTGGTGGGGTGCCCTGCCCCTGGCGGCAGCCACGGCCCCTCCCCCTCGGGCCTGGGTGTTTTTCATCGGTGGATGGGGTTAACAGTGCTTTGCCCCAGGGTGGCTGGAAGGGACTCGAAAAGAAATCTGTGCCATGGGCCAGGGGAGTGGGGGGTGTTTTGCAGGGTTTTAAAAGGGAAAAGATTTAGGGGGACTGTGCTTCCCAGGGATGTCCAGCAGGTGGACAGCGGCTGGGGCCCGGGGGTGCCCACAGCAGGCCATGAGCAATCAGGCCCGAGAGGCCCCGTCCCACCGGCACAGCGCCAAGCCAGAGCCCGGGGGCGGTGGGGGGGAGGGCAGGTGCGGGGAGCCGAGGCCTCGGACGCAGGAGGGAATTTTGAGAATTCCAGGCAGCCAGCCGCCCTCCGTGGCTGCGTGGAGACGCGAGGCCCATTTTCTGACGCGCCCAAGGAAAAATATACATAAGGGTTGATGTGTTTTCAAATGGGTTTTTGCTTTGCTTTTCTGTTTTCTCCCTGTGAGTATTAACCTCGGGGACCCGGGGCCGGCTCGGCTCGCTGGAGCACCTGCTGGGGTCACGCGTAGTCATTAGCTTTGCGGTCAGTGCAGAATAAACCCCAATCCTGGGAGCCTGCGAGAGCGTGCGCGCCCGCTCCCGGGAAGCCCGCCAATGCGCCTCGCGCCTCCAGAGTCGCCCTTTTCCTGCCTGACTTGTTCCTCTCCTGCTGTATTCTACCTCCAGCTGTGGGGGCGTCGAAGGAAGAGATGAGATCAAGTTGAGGGGAAAAATTGTCTGATTTCTTGAGCCCTTTGTTTCCCAGGCCCCTGGCAAGCGGGGCTGGCTCGGGCTGGGGGCGGGGAGGCCTGCTGGACTGTGCCAGCAGCCCCCCGTTTCTAGAGAGGGCAGAGATCTCTGCAGGAGGTGGGGTGCAGGGAGTCGGGGTCCGGCATGGCGGGACTTGGCTCTGGGCACCCCGGTCACTAACCTCTTTCTGTCTTTTGTCAGAATCAAGCCCCTCCAGGCCTCTACACAAAGACCCAGGACCCGGCCAAAGGGCCCAACACCCCTGACATCCTTGAGATTGAGTTCAAGAAAGGTAGGTGGTGGCCCGGCCCCCGTGGCTCAGTGGTTGAGCATCAACCTATGAACCAGGAGGTCACGGTTCGATTCCCGGTCAGGGCGCAGGCCTGGGTTACGGGCTCCATCCCCAGGGTGTGCAGGAGGCAGCTGGTCGATGATTCTCTCTCATCATTGATGTTTCTCTCTCCCCTGCTCCCTTCCTCTCTGAAATCAATAAAATATATTGTAGAAAGAGAGGTAGGTGGCCACCCTTCAGGACTTGAGAGGGTGGGCTCGGGGCCCTGGCTCCTTATTGCATCCTGGAAGGCTGGGCACGAGCCCTCGGCACCCCTCCTGCATTTCTGGAGGTCAGAGTTCAATCAGGGGCTTTGATGGCTCCCAACCAACCCCTTCAGACCCATGGAGCCTCCAGGCTTGGGAGGAAGGCACCTCGGCTGCTGTCCACCAGCTCACAGGCGCCAGGTTCAGTGTGAGAGCATTCCAGCTCGAGCAGCCACTTTGGGGAAGTCACTCGGCTTAGAGAGCTGGCCTGAGGGCCGCACTGGCCTCAGCTAGCCCCCAGTCAGCTGCTTGACGCTTCGCCCCATGCCCCAACCCAGGGTTCAGACCCCACTCTTGCTTGAGTCCTGATCTCCATCCTCACTGCTATCACCAAGAAGTGTTTGCTGGCCTGGCCTGGGTGCCCTGGCACCAGGGACACCCCTTGCTCTGGGGGACGGAGGGGAAGGCAGGGCAGGGCATACCTGGTCATGGGAGGAGCAGGACCAGGATCAGGCTAAAGGCTTGGGTGGAAGGAGAGCCTTTCCAGGAGGCTGGGGAAATCAGGGAGGCTTCCTGGAGGAGGTGGTATACTGGGCAGGAGTTTGGGGAACCGAGAGGGGGCATGAGGCATGGAGGCTCTTGGAACTTTAATTATTGCCTCTCCCTGGCCTTTCCCAGCAGCCTTGCCGAGACAGCGGGCATGTTCTTCTCCTCATTTGTTCAAACCCTTGAGTTTCATGCACTTGGGCACCTAAGGATTCTCGGTCTGAGGCCCCTAAAGGCAACTGGAGCGCTAAGTCCCTCTTGTGCCCACTCTGTCAGGCCTAGCTAGTTGGGGCATCATCTCTGAGAAGATGGTGGGACAGACCCAGGTAGTGCCCCCCCACCCCGGCCACGATCCCCCAGGAGCTCAGGAGAGCCATGGGGGCGAGAGAGCCGGACAGGAAACGTGATCCATTTTCATGATTCGGGGACTGTCTGGAACAAAATAGACGGGAGGTTCCCTCCCCGGCCAGTCCCCATTCACCCGCTAGTTAATTTATTTGAAGTTTTAATCTAATTATTAACTATTTTAAAGGCTAAGAGGCTTTCTCCGGCAGCAGCACCAACAATGTCAGCCCCTTTCTGGGGCAGGCCCCGTCCACGGCTGGGCGAGGGAGGGGACAATGGGGCGGAGGAGGCAGAGAAAGGGACGGGGAGAGGCGGGGGGTGGCAAGAGGGGCTTAAGGTTCATTATTGGGCAGACTTACATTTAATAGCAATTTACAACCAAGTTATAAAACCCCTGGAAATGGGGGTGAAGAATGGGGAGGCTGACAGCGCCTTGAGCGAAGCCCCTCCGAGCGGCGCCCGGCTAATAAAGACTCGAAAGCCGCTATTGAGCCCTGATTGGCACCCGGTCGCCGGCTCCATGGTAATGAGCTGGGCAGATGGGTGGGGGATTAGCCGCCAACTTTGAACAGCCTTTCTTTGTCACTGTTACAGCTCTCTTGTTAGTCCCCTAATACATTTATTGCTCATTTCACACCGCTCGAGAAAGTGCCCCTTGCTATTCAAAGTCAACCCCGAACCCACCCACTGGCCCCCCCCTTCCACCCCCCTCGGTCCCTCCGGAGCGGCCACCTCCCTCCTGCCCTCCTGCCACCCCAGACCCCACTTCTCAGAATTCAGGGTGCCTGCTGGAGCGGGCACCGTCTCACCCCCATCAATCAGATGGCTGCGTGCGGGACTGGGGTGTAGGGCTGGGGGCCGGGGGTCTGCCTGACAGACACGCAGGGTATGTGTGTGTGTGTGTGTGTGTGTGTGCACCTCGGCCGGGCGGCCCCCCGGTAACTGGTGGGACAGAAGGTGCTCCTGGCATAAGACAATGGTGGAGCGTGAAATTCAATTAGTTCAGGGCCTGGTTCCAATTTCACAGCCCCTAAATGCAAAAGGGGCAAGGAGAATGGGAAGGGTGGGGGAGAGCGTTTTTATTGCATTTTCCCTTTCATTCCGGGGGGCTTTCTCGCCCCTCCGCTCCCCCCAGCAGGCCTCAGCCTGCACAGGGCTCTTCACGGAGTCATTTGGAGTCCATATCTGTCACATCCATTTAAGGCGTTGCGGGCGGAGGGAGAGGGCGGGGTGGCAGGCCCGGCTCCCCCGGAGCTCCAGCCCCAGGCCCACTGCCTTCCCCTCCCGCCTCAGGGGTCCCCGTGAAGGTGACCAACGTCAAGGACGGCACCACCCACCGCTCGTCCTTGGAGCTCTTCGTGTACCTGAACGAAATCGCGTGAGTGTCCGCCCCGCCCCGGGAAACGCTGTCTGTGGCCAGCACGGGCCGGCCATTGCGGTTGGTGGTCCTGCCCAGGGGCCCCGGAGCCAGGCCTGCGCCCCACAGGCAGCCTGGCCACCGCCCCATGTCCCTGGTTGGAGTCCCTGCGGCCTTGTCTTGGAAGGTGACACCCCAGGGGGGTCTCCTGCACCTCGAAGCAGCCCCGCTGGAGCCTCCAGCTCTCGGCTGGATCTGGGACCAGGAACAATGAGTAGAGGTTGGGGCTGGTGCCACGCAAGGCCCGAATAGGGAGGTCACGGCAGTTACGCCTTAAACCAGTGGTTCTCAACCTTCTGGCCCTTTAAATACAGTTCCTCATGTTGAGACCCAACCATAAAATTATTTTCGTTGCTACTTCATAACTGTCATGTTGCTACTGTTATGAATCGTCATGTGAATATCTGATATGCAGGATGGTCTTAGGCGACCCCTGTGAAAGGGTCGTTCGACCGCCAAAGGGGTCGCGACCCACAGGTTGAGAACCGCTGCCTTAAACTCGCCGTGTGACAAGCGACCTCTTCTGTGCCCGGGCCTCAGTTTCCCCACGTGTACAGTCTTCTAAGTCTGAGGACATCCGAGGTGATGCCTGGCGTCCTGCCTGTGGCCCTGGGGCGGGCACAGCCCAGATGGGCCCCAACTGCGGACGCGGGTGGTGGCGTCGAGGCCGGGCCGGTGGCAGGGCCTGGCTCCGAGTGACCCCCTCTCCCCACAGGGGCAAGCATGGCGTGGGCCGCATCGACATCGTGGAGAACCGCTTCATCGGGATGAAGTCCCGAGGTGAGTCTGCCGCCCCCTCGGGGCCGGCCTCGGACCCGGAGTCCCCCCAGGTCCCCGTCCCGTTCAGGCGCTGCGACTCCCTGCTACATCGGTGGCTGGGCCAGGCCCTTCGCCCCCACCCGACTCCGTCTCCCTCCTGAAATGGGGTGGAGGGTGCCTTGCCACTGGCTTCGGAGAGTTTTGTGGGGAGAGCTGTCCCAGGGCAGGGAAGAGCCTGGGGGTCCAGGAGAGGTTCCGAGGAGAGAGGAGGGCAGGCTCTTCTGGGCCCGGTTGCGAGGCAGACGGTGCAGGGCTGATTCTGTGTCGTTAAGGCTGGACGGAGGCCGGCTGGCAGGTAGGGGGGTCCTGCCAGAGAGGGCGCTGTGGGATGACAGGCGCTGTGAGCAGCCCGGAGGTGGTGGGTGGGGGCTTTCCTAGGCCAGGGCTGCCACCTCGGCCAGACTGCCCAGCCCCTACCGCCTCTGGCTAGGCCAGGAGGGAGGAGAGTTTGGACCCCAGCAGGCGCCTCTTTCTTCTCTTAGTATCAGAGCCTGTGACTCCCTCTGTCCGTCACTCACCCCGTCATCGCCACCACGCCCTCCCCTCGAGGACTCGGTTTCCCCATCCATTCCAGGGGGTCTCGGCTCCCTGTGGGTCTGATAGAGCTCTGCTCGGGGAGTCCCAAGAGGGAGGGGGCCAGCTTTCAATAGTGAGAGCCCTGGAACTGAGTACCTGAACTTTTAAATGCGGCCGTGGGGGTGGGGTTCCCTGTGTTGGCAGGTGTTCATACCGCTTTGCTTAGGGTCGATTTAAAAAGATAAACCAGATAAATCCAGGCTGAGGTGTTATCATGGCCTTCGCCCTTCAAGACGTTTAACGAAGATCCTAAAATCCAAAGAGAGCCGATGGCAGATTTCAGCTGTTGGAAAAGGGGGCTGGTGCGGGAGGCAGGACGCTGGGGTTCTCACCCCAGGGCGGCCCTGCCCTGCCCAGTGACCTTGGACTTGTCATTCCTGGGCCTGTTTCCCCAGGTGCCGTGTGATAGGCGTGGGGGGAGTCCATCCTTGGGGCTCTGAGCTGTTAGGGTTTGCCTCCGGAAGTGTGGGGAGTGGCACGTGGCCTCGTGGCCTCGGCCTCTCTCCTCTGTGGGGCTGGGCTGTGATGGAAACAACCTAATTGAAACGCTCTTGGAAAGGCCTTGCGGAGAACAATAGTGCTGATTAGCTGCTGCCTTTTACCCTCTCTTACCTTTGTCTCTTACCTCTATTCACATCTGATTAAAAGCCCTTTTGTCTCAGTCTGCCCTTGGGAGCCCTCACAATGTAAGCCCTCCGAGGCAGACCTGGGAGGGACCTTGGGGAGCCTGAGACCAGCACCCTCATTGTATAGACCAGAAAGCGAGGCTCAAAGTTACAGGCTCGGGGGTGGCAGGCCCTGGACGGATGCTCCAGATCCAGACAGGCTACTAGTAAGAGCTTTAGTCTGGACTATGGCCCATCTGGGTTCTAGACCAGGTATCGCAGCAGGACCTGGAGCAGGGGAGGTGCTCCAAAAATGACTGTGGCCCCAGGAGGATGCTGAAGGGACAAGGCAACCTATGCCCTCTGGGAGCTTAGAGGGGTCCACTAAGGGCCCTATTGTCATGCCCCTTCTGTGCCCTTGGCAGGCATCACTAATTGATTGTGGATGTGTCTCGGTGCTTCAGGCAGTCACGACCAGTGATCAAGATTGGTATTTATGGTGAAAATGAGTTTCCTTATTGGAAAGCCAAGCACTGGCCTGAGGTCACTCTGAGGGACCTCCTGCTAGGCAGGGAGAGCCAAGCAAATTGGAACTGAAGGAGGTAGTGATAAAGGCCTGGTCTGGACTAATCTGGGAAGACATCCTGGAGGAGGAGGTGGCAGGAGAATAGGCATCAACCGGTAGATTATGGGCTAGAGAAGGTGGATCGGGAGGAGTAGGAAAGGTCGGAGGTGCCCCAGGTGGCCAGTTGGGTGGTGAGTTGGATCTGATGGGGGCTGAACCCCTGGAGACCTGGCAGAGGTTGGTATAGAGCAGTGATGGCGAACCTATGACACGTGTCAGAGGTGACACGCGAACTCATTTTTTGGGTTGATTTTTCTTTGTTAAATGGCATTTAAATATATAAAATAAATATCAAAAATATAAGTCTTCATTTTACTATGGTTGCAAATATCAAAAAATTTCTATATGTGCCACGGCACCAGAGTTAAGTTAGGGTTTTTCAAAATGCTGACACGCCGAGCTCAAAAGGTTCGCCATCACTGTTATAGAGGGTCTAGGCTTTGGTGCCCGGCTTGAGTCCCCATCCTGGCTCCATCACCGCTGTGAAAGCAGCAGCCTCCCTGAACCTCAACTTCTTCTGTGAAATGGGTTGTGTTAGGTCAAATCTGGAGAGCTGTTGGCCCACCGTAGGTGCTGAGCCTGGATGGTAGACTCCATCTTTTCCCCAGAACTGGGTGCCATCACCACTGCAGGTCGGAGCCAGGAGACTGGCAGGCAGCTCTGACTTCCTTGGTAAGAATGCCACCCACCAGAGGGACAGATGCCTGCAGTAGAGCCTGCACCACGCCCAAGTAGTGTGTGTGTACCCGAGGGGCTGTCCCTCAAGGCACAGGATGCGGTCACACAACTTGCTGTGTGGCCTCAGGCAAGTTGCTCTCCCTCTCTGAACTGCTGTCCAAGGTGGGGAAGACAGGTGATGTTGTCATCTCCCTTTGGAAGTTCTAAGTCACCTATTTTCTTACTTGGTTTGGGGGGTGAGAGAAGAAAACTGTTTCCTAATTTTAGGCGCTATCTTGTTGTTATTTCTCCACGCCCAGTGATTGGTAGTGAGGACGAAAGAGCGGGGCAATAAACTGGGACACTATGGATTCGCCCGCTACGGGGTTTCTATTAAGTCTACGGTAATGGGAGAGGCTGTTAATTGCCAACTCTATTGAGGGCAGAGCAGGAGGACTATTGTCCGTATCTCTGTGACAAGGGGAAATGTCATTTGTATCGATTTTACAAAGCTCATAATTGCAATTCGTTAAGGGCTTGTTTATTTGTGTTGTGTTTCATTTTTTTGTTTTTATTTGGTTGGTTTTCTGTGTGTTTTCCCCCGGAGTTGGAGTGTCAGGGAGTTGGGCAGTGCCGGTGCCCTGGGTCTGAGGTGGCCGGCTCCGTGGCATCAGGGGCCATGGGGGCAGGGGGCCGGGGGCTGGGGAAGCCGCAGTTGGAGTAGCTTTCGCTGTATTGTGGCTGTTCACATCGTCATTATCACATTATCTTTTTAACTCTGGAGGGGGGCTAATTAAGTGAAGTAAATGAAATCAGTGGGGAGGAGAAGGGGGGCCAGGCAGGCAGGGGGAGAGCAGGAAAGGAGCCAGCTCAT
>NW_005871761.1:256816-269545 GCF_000147115.1 Myotis lucifugus | reverse complement strand
AATAGACACTTGGAACCGCTGTGCGTGTCACTCCGAAGATGTCTGTTGTCTCTTCCACGCGACGCGAATCTCAGCTGTCATTTCCTCCTCCTTTTGCTCAGTGGTTTGTATGCTGACTGTCAAAAGCCCCAAATCCATAGTCTTTTAGCATCAGGTTTCTGTCACCGGTTTTTTTAGTCATTTTTTTCTCTAGAAGAAATACACAGAAATCATCTACCCTTACCCCTGTGGAGAGGAGAGATCTTAAGATCCTCTCTCTCTCTCTCTCTCTCCCTCTTACACACATACACATACACACACACACACACACACCCCAGCAGCAGCAACCAGAAAACAAGCTTTTTGATCAGTCACAATTAACTTTAACACCTTCGTAGAAAAGGAGCAGGAATATTAATTGTGCTGGTGTGTCCCGTGGCTGCCTGGGAGGGTTGACAGCCGGGAGGCCGGTTCTGAGGGCTCAGGAGCGGGTAGCTCTGCCCACCAGGCACTCGGGGACAGCACGCCTCTGGCCTTGTGCCCTCTCTGCACTATTGGGAGGTGATGCTGGGGAGTTGCCTAGAGACAAAGCCATCAGTACGCATGCCCCACGGGGTAGGGTGAGAGTAGGAAGAGAGGGTCTGGGCACGTACCTTCAGGCAAGTGGCGTGGGACTGGTGGGCCCCAGCCCCCGCCCTGCAAATACAGCTTACGCCATCACACTGGCCCCGCCAAGGCCAGGAAGAGGGGGGGGCAGGGGGACAGGTTCCCCAGGAATGAAAGTGAGCCCAGCTGTATCGGCCTGCCCAGGATGACAGGGGCGACTGCCAGTGTGTGGGCTGTTTTTTCAAAATGTGGTGAAACTAATCATCAGAAGTCTTCCCAAACCAATGAATCCTGAGTTCCGAGTCTGCCCGGCTGAGGAGACCAGTAGGCCTGGACATGATCTTGCTTTAGGTGACTCTTGAGAAACGGCTTTATTCTTGGGGATAAAGTTCCTGGGACTTGAACACTGACCGCTTTAGCATTGTGGCTGTTATTGCCATTTTGGAGGCGGACATTCCCAAACGCTCAGCACACGTTTGGCTCTGCAAAGGGCTCTCCTCGGGGCCCTGAGGCCATCGGGAGCCACTCGGCGGGGGTGCCAGGCTGCCCCTGAGGAGTTTGCATAGGTTTTCCTTGCCCCCACCCCCCGCAGTTGTTCTCAGCCATCCCTCCATCTCCCCCTCCGTCTGCCTTTCTCACCCCGTTCTGTGCTGACAAGAGTGAGGCTGAGGCGAGTGAGGGCCTGAGGGACTCCCCGGGAACATTTCCCCCCGAGGCCACAGCTGGACTCGGGGCCGCGCAGCCGAACAAGTGACCGGCCAGGCTCTTCCGTAGCAACTGCGACCATCCACGCTGGGCTCTGTGATGCACAGGGGACGTCCCCTGAGCCTGGGAGCCACCACGAGAACCCAGGCCCTTCCTCTCGGCCACGGCACCTCAGACTTGGACTCTCCTTTCATACTCCGGGAGCTCCTGTCCTTTGCCAAAGGCCCTGAGGCCGCCTGGAGCAGAGCTAGGAGACCCATGTGCCGGTCCATGCACCTGGGGCAAGTCATGTCCCGCCCCGGGCCTCAGTCTCCCCATCTGGAAAATGAGCATGTGGGACCAGATCAGCCCTTTAAAGGCTGCTTGGGGGGGGCGGCGGGGTTCACAGAGAGGCCCCCGCTCCCCGCAGCAGGGCCTGGACTCTCTAGTCCATGTGCCAGGCGCCTGCTGGAGACTGTTGGAATCTTGGGTTTGCAGCTAAAAGTTGGGAGAACACGGGGTGATCCTAAAAGGCCTTGCTTCCGAGTTGGGACTTTTCCTGTGATCCCCAGACAGGAGCCCTCAGGGGGGGATTCCTGGCTGGTCCCATGACTCAGCCCCCTTTGGATTTCAGAGTTGAAAACAGTCTCCTTTATAGTTTTTGCAGTTTTTAAAGGATGGTTTAAAATTAAGGTAAAATATAACATACCATTAAGTTTACCAGTTTAATCGTTTTTAAGCGTCCAGTTCAGTGACGTTCGGGACATTCACACGGTTGTGCAGCCGCCGCCATCCATCTCCAGAACTTTCTCCTCTTTCCGAACTGAAATTGTCCCCCACTAAACCCTAACTCCCCCGCCAACCCTCTCCCCACCCCCACCAAGGCCCCGCCCCTGGCAGCCAGCAGTCTCCTCTCTGTCTCCTGAATGTGACGTCTGGGGGCCTCCTGTCCGTGGAATCGCGCTGCGCTTGTCCTTCCGTGGCTGCTTCTCTCACTCAGCGTCGTGTCCTCGGGGCACATCCCCACGGCCGCCGGGGTCAGAGTGCCCTTTCGGTCGGGGAAGAACATGCCGTTGTGTGGCTGGACCCAGGTCGATCCACTCGGCCGCTGACCGGCATTTCCCCTGCTCCCACCTTTTGGCTGATGTGAGCCGCGCGGCTATGAACACGGGTGTGCAAATCCTTTCGAGGTTTTTGGTGTGTGTTTTTAAGGCGGCAGCGAGTTTGGGAAGACGATGGTGGTCCATTGTCAGGCTAACTGAAAACTTGCCCCTTTAATGCTGTGACGTGGAGAGGAAAAGGCACCTTCCTGGGTAGCATTCGTGGGCGGGGGAGCAGTTATGGCCCCTCCTCCACTGGGACGGACGGGGCAGTTTGAACAAGGTCAGCTGCACATGCTCAGGTGAACTCATTCGAGAGGCCGCGGCGCTGGGCCAACAGGGCTCTGGCCGCGTGTGTGGGTGACCCCACCTCTCGGTGCCTCGTGTCCTCCCGTGGAGCCCGGCGCTGCTCATCGGACATCCCGCAGGTCTGCTTCCTCCCGTCTGGTCCAGGCAGGCTGTTCAGCAAATGGAGGAACCGAGCCCGAGGTGGTGGGCAGGGCACTGAGCAGGACGGTGGGTTTGGGCCCGCATCGCCGGCTGACCCAGCACAGCAGACAGCACCAGCCAGGGGCTCGAGGCCTGAATTCAGTTTCCAGCTCCACCTTGGGCAGGTCCCTGCGCAGGCCTCGGGGTACCCGCTGCTGCAGGCCTCGGTCACACAGCAATGCTGAGCCCTCTCGGGAAAGGTGCAAGTGGCGGGGGACTTCTGGGCCCCAGCCCAGCCCTGCAGGTACAGCTTGTGCTGGGAGTGTAGCTCAAGGTCAGAGTCTCTCTGCAGAGACGCGGCGCGGAGGAGCCACGGGCAGAGAGAGGCCTGGCCTGCATGCACGCGCGGGGACACGTGTACGCACAGCATCCCTTCCCTGGCTCCCCGGTGGAAGGGAGGAAGGGATATTTGGGGCCCTGGGCTCCTCCGTCGTCGGTTTAATTACAGGTTTTCAGCCGCGGGCCGGTGGGCACGCATTGGGAAGGAGGGGGGCAGCTCCGAACCCTGTCATTTTCCAACGTCTGCGGCCTCTTCAAAGGGGGGCATCCAGGCATTTTCTCCGCAAGCCGCAGAGTGGACTGTCGTGGCCCCAGCATGAACATAATGACAGATGCATTTTGCAGCAAGCTGGGAGTGAATGGGTCCGACCGGCTTGTCTCCTGTCAGACGAGTCATTATTATTTTTTTTTTGTGTCATTTGCTGACAGTTTGGGTTTCATGTGTTTCTCTCTTTTTTTTCTCCTTTTCCCCCTGCCTGGAAAAATGGCTAGGTATCTACGAGACCCCAGCGGGGACGGTCCTTTACCACGCTCATTTAGACATCGAGGCCTTCACCATGGACCGGGAAGTGCGCAAAATCAAGCAAGGCCTGGGCTTGAAATTCGCCGAGCTGGTGTACACCGGTGCGTAGTCCCCGCCGCTGCCCCTCCCCTCCGGCCCACCCCGCCCACGGCCACAGCCCCAAACAAGCAGGTCACAGGAGGTCAAGTGGGGACAGGGGACGAGGGAGCAAGGAGGGGATGCCAGGCCCGGCCCTGCTCACGGGGTGTCGAGGGAAAGGTGCCGGTCCCCTGAGGTGTCTGCTGCCCCTGCCACCTGCAGTCTGTGTGACTCCAAGGATGCTTCCGGGGTCCCCCCAGGCACTGTGTGGGGACAAGCGCTGTCCCAGGGGGTCCCCCCAACTCTCCTAGGAGCAGCCAGCTCCTTTTACAGATGAGGAAACTGAGGCTCAGAGTGGAAGGAGCGTGTACAAAGGTACACAACAGGAAGTGGCCTCGCTGGGTGTGACCCTAGGTCAGGCTGTCTCCAGGCAGAACCTGGAGCTCCTACATGAACTGTCACAGGCAAGGGAAAGGCTGCCTCGACCAAGAACTCGGCCCCAGGCCCAGGCAGCGCACGAGCCAGACCTTAACTGAGGAATCACCGGGACCGCCACGTGCCCAGCCCGTGCGTGGAATGGGTCGGGGGTGACGTGAGCACGCAGTGCGGGCGGGTTCCCACTTCCCAGGCGAGGAGACGGAGTCTCTGTGCCTTACCTGTTGTCACGGGGTCGGGACCCAGGCCCTCTGACCCCACGCTGTATAACGCGTCCTCACACCTGGCCCATCACCGGTTTTTGTTCAGCTCATGAGCTAAGGCGAGTGTTTATATATATAAGTGGTTGGGGAACGTTTTTTAAAATGATACCCCTTCGTGACACGTGGAAGTTTCTGTAGGGGTGCAGTGACTGTGAGGAGTGTTTGGGTGGGGCCATGCTCCTTTCACAGGTCGTCTCAGTAGGGACCGCATGGCCCACAGAGCCCAGAGGACTGCCCAGCCCTTTCCAAAAACTGTTTGCTGGCAGCCTGCTCTCTGCCCCTCATATCTCCCTGATTAGAGAAATCTCACCAAACAGCCACTGGGGGACAGGCTGCTGCCTGCGGCCAATCTTGACAGGCACAGGGGCCTGGATGTCAGGACCCTGGGGAAAGTTAACATCCTATATAATAAAAGGCTAATATGCAAATCAACCGGTCGCTATGACGCGCACTGACCACCAGGGGACAGTCACTCAACACAGGAGCTGCCCCCTGGTGGTCAGTGCACTCCCACATGGGGAGCACTGCTCAGCCACAAGCCGGCCTCATGGCGGGGAGCGGGTCTAAGCCCTCAGTCGGACATCCCCCAAGGGCTCCCAGACTGCGAGAAGGCGCAGGCTGGGCTGAGGGACCCCCCACTCTCCCCCACAGTGCACTGGGGCCTCTAATTAATAACTCCCTGGATAAGCCTCCGTGCTCTCCTCACCCCTATTGCACCCGGAGATTTTGATTTTGGGGGAGGGAACCCTCCTAACCACTGTCAATCATCTTGGCATTCCAAGAAGACTCTGTGGTGATTGGCTGGCGACGTTTCTCCTCCCATTGTTTCCGGCAGCTTTGAAGCCGGCCCCCTGCCCAGGTACACACAGGTGTTTAAATGCCATGGTCTCCTGCGGACGCCCTTGCTCCCGGGTTTCAGTGCTGGGAGGCGGGTTTGGGTTAGAGTGGGAGAGCCATTAGGACACGGCAGGCTGCGATGGAGGGGCGCACACCTGGCCGGGCTGCTCCGGTGCAGGGTGTCTCCGTGGCCGAGGAGGGGCCAGGCCCCAGCCTCAGGTGAGGACACTTGTCCAAGGGCTCAGGCTGCTGAGGGGCGGCTGTGGGCCCAGGACAGGTGGCTTCAGAGGCGTAGCTCTCGGCCTCCCCAGCAGATCCCAGGGGAAGGTCAGAGGCTGGGCCGTTAGCAGGGGTGGTCCTGGGGCTCCGCAGGCACGGGGAGCCCTGGGTGTCTGAGGCACGTGGCCCTGGGCTGTGGGCTCATGTCCACCACGCCACCTGGGCTGTAAGTGTTCTTGTTCTGTCGCCCGCCGAGCGCTCTAAATCCCAAAATGAGTTACAGCGATTAGGTTTCAAAGGACGTAAGCCTCAGGGTGGAGGAGCAGGGGCTGCGTGAGGGCCCTGAAGACATGTCCTGGGCAGGCATTATTCATATTCACGTTGCCCAGGTGCCCCTGATGTCCTTGCCCCCAAAGATGTCAGGATTGGCCCCGGCAGCAGCCTGTCCCCCCAACAGCTCAGAGGGGCTGTTTGATGTGATTTCTCACAGAGATGTTACAGGCCAGGGACCAGCTTGGGCAAGTCACTTGACCTCCCTGTGCCTCAGTGTCTCCATCTGCAAAGTGGGGATAATGATTCCTGCCTGTAGTGAGGACTAAATGGGTGAATGTTTCCGAAGCATCTAGAACAGTGCCTGGCACGGCGCGCTGTTCACGGGTGTAGGAAACAACTGCAAAGGCCTGGCGTGGCTTCCGAGCAGAGTCAGGAGACAGGCCTCGCCTCTGGTTGGGTGATGATCTCGGGTAGGTCTCTCTCCTCCCTGAGCCTCGGTTTCCCCTCCTGTAAATAAAGGGCACCAGGTCTACTAGCTCCTGCGATAGAGCCCGCCACTCTGCTCTGGCGCTTGGCTTCCCTGGGGCCCCTGCCGTCTTGGAGCACAGGCAGGGAAACTGAGGCCAGGGAAGCCTGTTTTCCTCAGCCCCCTGCTAGAGGCCCTGTTTATCATGACCACTGTCTCCCTCTCCTCCTGCCCCATCCCCAAACCTCCTGGTCTGCCTGCATGGGACTTGTAAAAACGTTCTCCCTCCAAGAGCAGCCTCAGTCCCGGGAGACCCTGCCCCCACTCTGCAGGTCATCCTGGGAGAACCCCAGCTTCCGGACCCATCTCACTTGGGGGCGTGGCTCGCCTCCTCTCCCCTCACCTCAGTTTCTTCAGCAGTAAAATGGGTGTTGTCATCCCCGTTAGTACAGTGCTTGGCCCAGGTCTGGGACCTGCAGGGCCTCCCCCATGCAGCACACCAAGCTCACTGCCCCCCACCCCCGGCTGGGTCTGCTGGGAAAAAGAAGTCTGAGCTGAATACTCCTGTGCGGTGAGGACCGGAGACCCTGAGATAAAGCCCAGACCAGGCGCTCCCACAGGGGTCTCCATGCCCATCTCGTCTCCATCTACCGCCCATCCTTCAGCCTGGGAACTAACGGTCTAATCATCCCGACCTAGTCAGAAAGATGGGTGTGATGGGGGGGTGGGGCCATCGGGGTCCCCTACCTGCAAGGGTCTAGAGCAGTGGTTCTCAACCTTCCTAATGCTGCGACCCTTTAATACAGTTCCTCATGTTGTGGTGACCCCCAACCATAACATTATTTTCGTTGCTACTTCATCACTGTAATTTTGCTACTGTTATGAATTGTCATGTAAATATCTGATATGCAGGATGTATTTTCATTGTTACAAATTGAACATAATGAAAGCATAGTGATTAGTCACAAAAGCAACATGTAATTATATATGTGTTTTTCCGATGGTCTTAGGCGACCCCTGTGAAAGGGTCGTTCGACCCCAAAGGGGTCGCGACCCACAGGTTGAGAACCGCTGGTCTAGGCTGAGTCAGGAGCACTCACAAGCTCCCATTCCGGGTGTCTGCCTCCTGGATACAGTGAGGGCTGGCGGAGGCCGTGTTCAAGTCTCAAGTGCCTGCATCCTCTCATCGCACCCACACAGCCCCCTGGAGAGTGCTCAGTAACAGCATCTCCTCGTGCGAGCGAGGAACTGAGGCACCAAGAGATAACCTTTCTTGTCGAGGCGGAGCTGGGATGTGAACTCAAGTGGCAGGTCACTGGGCAGGAACCTGACCTCTTCTCTTCCTGCCCGGCCTCCCCCACCTCTGCAAGCCCCCAGCCCATGCCCCTGGAGGCCTGGAGCCCCAACAATAGCGCAGACCCCCGGCTGACCCGGCCCTTTATCAGGGCAGGAGATCACGAGCCATCTGGCCCCACAGCTGCCCAGGTGGGCTCACCTTCCCAGCTCCATTTCAGAGAAACCCTACCCTCCAGCGTCCTGTCCCTCCCCCAACCCTGGCCAGCCGCCTGCTGCCCCTCAGCAGCCACTAGAAAGGAGCCACTGTCCCCAGTCTGAGCCTGCCCTCCCTGGGGACGGAGCACAGCTTCCCCTGGCTCCGGGATCTGGGGACGGGTGGGTGCAGTGAGGAGTTGGGGGGGGGGGTCATCCTGTTTCTCAGGGCCTGGCGGGATGCTCCGGCCCAGGCCCCTGGCAGCTGTGTGATCTGGGAGAGGTTTCTCACGGGGCTGTTCATGAGGAGTCAGAGCTTGGGCCCACATTTGCGAATGAAAATATAACAACATGGAGAAGTCAGTTCACTGATTTCTGAGGGGCCTGCCCAGCCTGGGGGTGGGCCTCTTCCTGGCTCTTGGTCAAGACACCAGTGTTCACAGCAGCCCCTGAACCCAGGGCCTCCACCCGCAGGAGGCCCACCAGCCCGGGGAGGGGGCTACTGAGTCACCCCCTCAACAAATGGGGACACAAGTGAAGGCCACATACACAGGGTCTTCTTTTTTTATATATATTTTATTGATTTTTTTACAGAGAGGAAGGGAGAGGGATAGAGTTAGAAACATCGATGAGAGAGAAACATCGATCAGCTGCCTCCTGCACACTCCCCACTGGGGATGTGCCCACAACCAAGGTACATGCCCTTGACCGGAATCGAACCTGGGACCCCTCAGTCCGCAGGCCGACGCTCTATCCACTGAGCCAAACCGGTTAGGGCTACACAGGGTCTTCTTGCCCCCAAAACTGCCACCCAGCTGCTGGGCCCAGGTGACACGAGCCTGAGTCTTGCCTGGTCTCCTGTCCTCGTAAAACAGCTCCCTGTGGGCAAAGGACGGGGTCCCTTCACCCCAGCGGGTTAGTGTCCCTCCTCACCCACAAGGTCACAGGGCGGGGGCCTCGGCTCATCCCTGGGGGTGGTCGTTTGCAAGGACACGCGGTGGTCGTTTGCAAGGACACGCGGCACCGGAACTCAGCGCCCTCCCGATCCTTCCCCTCAGGCTTCTGGCACAGCCCTGAGTGTGAATTCGTCCGCCACTGCATCGCCAAGTCCCAGGAGCGCGTGGAGGGGAAAGTCCAGGTGTCTGTCTTCAAGGGCCAGGTGTACATCCTCGGCCGGGAGTCCCCGCTGTCCCTCTACAACGAAGAGCTGGTGAGGTAGGTGTTCCCCCCGTCCCCTCTGGCTCATGCCCTGATGGCCAGTGCCCCTTCTGACTGGCTTTCTCATCGGAGATGTGGCTGTGCGCGGGCAGGGTACGGGGGTGGGGGGAGAGGCACCAAACGATCGCCCGGATGTACAGTTAGGAACTGTGGCCCCGGCTGTGCGGAGGGAGACCCGGGGCGCTCGGGCGTGGTCACTGAGAAGTCACCTTTGAGCTGATCTCCAAAAGAGTTCGTCATGTGCCAAGGCTTTGAGCCTGGGGAGAATCCGGAACATTCCAGGCACCACAAGAACGCGAGGGACAAGGGGCCGGAGTGTGAGGGTCCGAGAGACGGATCTTAAAGGGAGGGCGTGATCGGATCTGTGTGTTTCGAGGGCCCCTCCGGCTGCTCTAGAGAATGGACCTGAGTGCGCTGGGGGTGGCCTGGGCCAGGCTGATGGTTCTAGGAAAGGAGAGAAGCAGACAGATCTGGCCAATATTCAGGAGGTGGAATCCAAAGGGCTTGGCTGTGGAGCGAGGCGGGAAGGTCCCGCCTCAGCCTGGGGTTTGGGGCACGGGCAGCGGGTACCTTCTGGTGGCAGATGCTGAGTTGAGAATGTTCTTGAGGAAAGAGCATGCTCTTGGGGTGGGTTTGCTTCGAGACAGGCCAAGAGGACTACCTGGACATGCGGGTCGCGTGGAGGAGAAGGTGGGTTGGGGACAGTGGGCAGCGGCAGACATCTCGATGTCCCCTGACCCAAGAGGGGCCTGTAGGGTCAGTGAGATGGACAGGAGCGAGGAGAGAACCTTGGGGGCTTCCTCACGACACGCCCGGTGGGGTGGCGAGGCCAGGGGGCTGGGTCGTAGGTAGCCAGGCGGGGTGGCGAGGCCAGGGGGCTGGGTCGTAGGTAGCCAGCCAATGCCCATTAGCCGTGCCTGTGATTGCATCGTGAATGAGAGTGGCCTTGACCGAGGAGCGAGGCATCTGTTTGGAGGTCACCTGAGAGGTGGGGACAGACCCCTGGGGGACAGACAGCTGCACCTGACTCCGGGCCCAGCTTCGCTCCGCCTGAGGCCCGCACCCCCCGTCCCGGGGGCCAGGTGAGAATTACAGCACGAGTTTTGTTTGGCAGTCAATATAATTTTTCTCTTCCCCTCTCTTGGCCATGTTGAGTTTCTCCCCCCTTCAATCTTTCTAAACACTTTATAAGCCATAAATATAACCGAATCAGTTTAGATCAGTCGGGGTAAATGTCAAATTATCTTCTCTCTTTCTCTCTCTGGCTCTTTCTTCCCTCCCCCTCCAAGTCAACAGCCTCTAATAATCTGTCCAACCCTTCATTAAGCCTTAGAGTCTCACTCAGGGAGATTAAATGAATAAAGTAAAAAGGGAAAGGGGAAAAAAAGAGAAAAGCAGGAGCATTTATTCTCACTGTGTCTCCGACGAGTTCCCTTTTCTTTCTGATTTCTACATCGCTGACTTGAAAGCCCGTGAGTGACAGCGTCACAGGGACCCGCGAGGAAGCCGCGAGAGGTAGCAGAACTGGAAATGCCGCGGCACAGTAGGTAGAAAGTAACGTAATTATAGAGCAGGTCAGAGCCACTCGAATGAACAGAAATAAAAGCACAGAGGTTTTCTGTAGACTGTCAGGGGAGGTAAAAAAAAAAAAATCATTGTAAACTCTTTTCCGCCCCCCCAACCCCAGACCTCGGTTTGAAACAGAGGTTTGTCGGTTCCTGAGAAACGTCTCTGGGAACGTTTCGGCAGCCTCGCAGGACAAGTCTGCCCCGGCCGGGGCCCTCACCTGGCAAGGCTGTGGGGTGGTCCAGAAGGGCCCGTTTGGGGAAAGGGGGGGAAGGTTGTTTTGCCACAGGAGACGGGGTGGAAGGACAGATGCACAGGCTGGGAGGCAGGGAGGGGCTCCTGCCTTCTCCCCCAACCCCCGCCCCCAGACTGAGCACAGGGACCCTCGGACAGTGGGAGCGAGGCCAGTGTCCCTAGGCTGCTGCTTTAGTTTGGCCCAGTTTTTCCTCTGCCCGGGGAGGGGTGCCACGCTGCGGCCCCTCTGAAGTCTGACATCGTGTCCCCCACAGGGAAGGTGCTGGTTGGTGGCTGGAGGCTTCAGCCAGCTGGGCCCTGGAGGGGCCGGCAGAGGTGGAGAGGAGGGGGGTGGGGGCGTGGGAGTTCTGTGTGCCAGCTTCAAGCCCCATGAAGGTCAGGGCAAGGGCAGAGGGGGAACAAGTTTGGGGTGGGGGGCAGGCCAGAGATCCCATTTTCGTTGTTGTAAAAAGTCCACAAAGAGCCAGTCAGAGGCACAGCCTCCGGGGGCTCAGCATGGCGCACTCCCTGTCCCCTCCCCTCCCGGCCCCACCTCTCCCTGCGAAGGCTCCTGAGGGGACAGGCCGCCTCCTTGTCACGGAGAACCCTGAACCGGCTGTGTCCTGAGGCTGGAGTTTGGCAGACAGGAGGACAAGGGGCTGATTCAGGGCAGGGCCTGAGAAGGGGCCCATGAGAAATGGGAGGGTCCCCCTTCCCACAGAGGATGGAGGGAGGCCCTGTGGAGTCAGACCTGAGACCACAGCGCCCTGAACTTGTCCTCAAAGAGCTTACCACAGTCCTGATGAGCTGACAGGTGATCGGTGGCTTCCTTCTGCCCCCCATGGGCACTGTGCTTATCTAGCTCCGGTTCCTCGGTGCCTGGCACGGCTCCTGGCAGCCAGGCAGTAGGTGCCTCATGAATATCTGAATGAATGAATGAGCGGATGAACGAATGGTGCAATAGTGAGCCTGTCTGTACGCCAGGTGCCAGCTGTATGGTTTCACGTGGAGCCCCATTTCCAAGTGAAAGACCGCAGCCCGGGGCGCAGGCAGGGTGTCGGCCCTGAGCTCTGTGGTGGGGAGCAGGGGGGGGTGCTAGGACGCACAAGGAGGTAGCGAACCTGCAGGACTGTGGCTCAGAAGGGTTTCGGAGGGCAACCAGGGAGAACTCGCAACTACCGACTTGAGGGGTGGAAGCGGAGGTGGGGAACGAAGGTAAACATCTGTCCTGTGCGTACATCTGTCCCATGTGTACAGCTGTGGTTGACCCGCACTTTCCATGACCCTGGCGTGGGGCGGGGGTCCTGTGTGAGGGTGGAGTAGATGGGGTCTGGCTGGTTGGACACACAAGGTGAAAGGTGACCGGGCAAATCCTGCCCTGGGCGCATGAACCTCCCTGCAGCTTGAGGGACCCGCTGTGCGGATCCCAGGCTGTTCCCGTGTGCGGCCGGGGCTTCCCGGGCCCTCCCGGGCCCTCAGCCCCTGGACTCCATCGCTGTTCCTGGACCCCCACAGCCCCGAGGGCGGAGCCGGCTCAAGCACATGTCCTCGGTTTACCCACGCGGTGCTCTGGCTGTTGGAGGACCTGCTCTTCCCACCTGTGCAGCCCCAGGGGTCCCCCGGGTGCGGGGACGAGGCCGGGGGTGCTGACAGGCTTTGCTCTCTCCTTGCAGCATGAACGTGCAGGGCGATTACGAGCCGATCGATGCCACCGGTTTTATCAACATCAACTCCCTGAGGTGAGGAGCTCTGGCCCTGAGGGTCCTCAGCGCCCCCGGTGTGGGGAGCGGACTTTCTGGCTGCTGTCTGCGCAGGACAAGCCCCGCCTCCCTGTCCCTCCGTCCACAGCATCCTCGGGGCCTGCTCCCGTTCTCAGCGGGGCCAGAAGGCACACCTGTAACGGCCAAAAGGGTCCTGGGCACGTGGGTTCCCGATTCTGGGGCCCGCCCTTCGAATCTGACGTTAACTGACACCTCTCCACCTGCAGGGACT
>NW_005871761.1:234361-256580 GCF_000147115.1 Myotis lucifugus | reverse complement strand
GGAGCCCCAGCAGGTCACTGGCTGCTCCTGCCTTCAGGTCGCCATACTGAGCTGCAGGTCCAGCTGGGAGCCATCTTAGCCACGTGGCTCTCCATGACCCAATGGGGTGGCACACATCTGAACCTCAGACCTGGGTTCAAACCCTGACTGCAGGGTGGTCTCAGACCCCTTCAGAACGCGGGAATCCCACATGGAGTGGTGAACTGTGCCTGCTCACAGGTGCAGGGAAAGTTGGGTAGGAGCTCGTGGAACTCAAGCATGCGGGAAGAGCCGGGCAGCGTGCCCTCCGCCTGGGCGTGACCCTGGGGCTGGCATGCACAGGGGCAAACGGGGGCATTGATTGCCAGCAGCTACCAAAGACCAAGCCACTTCCAGGCATCTCCTAGGTTGTCTCATTTAATTCTTACACAAAATGCAGCTCCAGAAACGGGCCCAGAGAGGTTCGGTAACTTGCCCATAGTCACACAGCTAGGAAGCCGGGATGCTGAGTCCAGAAGGGCTGTCTGTCCCGCCGTGTGTTCTTAATCACCAGCTTCCTTCTCACGGGGCTTGGGTGGGACACATGCACCAGGAACACACCATTTCCTCCCAGAGCCGGTCAAGATGGGGAGAGTCTTCAGATCCAGCCCCACCACCCCGGACGCTCTTCCCTCCGAGAATCAGCTACCTCCACCGCCCTGCCTCCTTTGCCCTCTCTTTGTGTTTTATGACTACAAACCTTTTTAAATGTCTCCAAACACAGTGGGTTTTCATAATGGCCTCTTCCTGTCTCCCATTGCCAGTTAAATGTTTTGTCTTTAACAATGACAAGCAGTGCCCCCCCCCACCTTAAAATAAATTAATTACCTTATCCTGATTGGAGGGCAGAGGGAATGGAGGGAGGAAAAAGGACAACTTCACACACGTCTTAACAAACAGCTGCCCCCGAGGCCCCCGCTCTGCCTGCATTCACTGAGGGGAGTGCGTGTTGTTATTGTTCATTTACATTTCTCTTTGTTCCGAATCTGGTCCACAGGCTGAAGGAATATCATCGCCTCCAGAGCAAGGTCGCCGGCAAATAGACCAGCTGACAATGCGGCTGGGCCTCCTCGCTTTGCCCATCTCCCAAGTACAGGCGCTAATTGTCGTGATAATTTGTAGTTGTGACTTGTTCTCCCGGGCGGGGCTGGCAGCTTAGTGGGGGTGCCAGGCCCCAGCTTTGTTCCCTGGTCCCCTGTAGCCTACAAAAGTGGTCAGTGAGGGGAAGGGTGGGGGGTGGCTATGGTGGGGAGCTATAAGATGACAAATAAAAAACAAGATACATTAGTCTTTTGTTTCTTTATTTCTGCAGAGACAGAGGTAAGAGCGTGAGAGCGTGTGTGCGCACGTGTGTAGACAATCATGTCTTTCTTAGCCCCACCTTTGTGTGTTGTGATTGAAGTGCCCCCAAAAGCCACCTTCTGATTGAGAATCTGTTTGTGTGGAAGAATCGACCCCTCTCTCCTCCGGCAAGAAATGGGGGGTCCAGAAATGCCCACCTGGGTCCAACTATAGCCAGCAGCCTGGCATTTGTCCCCAACTGTGGCCCTGGGGCACGTGCCAGGGAAACCAAGAAGCGCTTAGATAACCCTTGGGAGCTGTCCAGCCCACAGTGCACAGTGAGCTGCTGAGAATGGTGGAGGAAGAACCCTCAGTAAAAAGAAGTCCCAGGGGAAGGGAGAGAAAAAGCAGATGCAGAATTGAGTGGGTGCTTTGGGTGTCCCCCTGGCCTACAAGCTTCCCTCTATCTCCTTTCCAAAACTGGGCCCCACTAGCCACGTGTGTGCTGTGACCCCACCCCCTTGGTCATGTCTGATTGGAACACGATGGACACCTACCCAGAGCTGGGCCAATCAGAATCTCACTCCCAGGAATTGCACCTGGAAAAATGGCCAAAAGCAAGGCTATGTATTTGGTCAAACATTTAATTAACTCACCCTTAATGCCTTGGCAAGGCCAGACCCAATGATTTCACGGGCCTTATACGGCCCGCAGGCCGGACGTTCCCCACCCCGGATTTAGGACTTAAGCTTGGTGAGAGAGTTGCTGCTACTTACAACCAAAAGCATCTTTACCGGGAAGACTTGAGCGCTGGTTGCTCTGGGCCCTACCCTGGCTCTGACCTCCACTCCACAGCCTTCGTCAATGAGGGTTTCTTTCCAAAGAAGCTTTACCTTCAAAACTTTTTCTCTGATTACATAAGTTATAAAGGAATTACTTCATATTAACTTTTGTGTCAGGCACAAAGCTGCACACTTTGTTCACATTATTTCATTGAATCTTCAAAACAGTACTGTGGAGACTCTTCTATCTCCATTCTGCAGAGAAACTGACCTGCCAGCGTTCACTCAGCCAGCAAGCGACAGAGCCAAGAACCAAGTCCCGGCCTCGCTGACCCCCGAAATCCTGTGTGTTTATGTCTTTAACCATTGTGACATGCTCATCGTCCTTAAAAAAATAATAATCCTATAAAAATAACTACCACCCATCATCTTACCACCCAGTTACAAACACTGCTTAAGCTCAGTATATTTCTTCTCAGTCACATATTTCTAGGCTTACAAATATTTTTGCAGAGTTATTAGGTTGAAGTATTTTTTAAAATATTTTTTATTGATTTTTTTACAGAGAGGAAGGGAGAGGGATAGAGAGTTAGAAACATCAATAAGATAGAAACATTGATCAGCTGCCTCTTGCACACCCCCTACTGGGGATGTGCCCGAAACCAAGGTACATGCCCTTGACTGGAATCGAACCCGGGATCCTTCAGTCCGCAGGCCGACACTCTAGCCACTGAAACCGTCAGGGCTTTTTAAAATATTTGTATTGATTTCCGAGAGGGAGAGAGAAAGAAAAACATCAATGATGAGAGAATCAATGACCGGCTGCCTCCTGCACGCCCCCCACTGGGGATCGAGCCCACAACCCAGGCATGTGCCCTGACCAGGAATCGAACCGTGACCTCTTGGTTCATAGGTCAATGCTCAACCACTGAGCCACCACGGCCGGGCTAAGTTATATCTTAATAAAGCTGTTAAAATAAATATTGTTTCCTAATGTAATTGTTGGGGGAGAGGGGGTAGTGGCCAGTGTGAAAGAACTGGGAAGAGCATGGGCCAGGAAAGCGCTGGGCCGGAACAGAGCGAGGCTGGGGTGGGGACAGCGCTGGTCAGAGGAGCAAAGGCTTCTCCAGGGGCGGCAGGTGGGAGGGGCAGCGTGAACCGTTCAGGGACCAGATGAGCTACCTCACTGCATCCTGGCTGTTTCCCCTTCCCTGTGAGACCTCCGCCGCCCTGAGCCCGAGTTTCTCCGTTCGTAGGATGGGAGCATGTGGGCCCTTCCGCCCAGGGATGTTGGAGAGCCCACTGAGGCTCCCGGCGGGCCATCCCGGCAGAGCCAGGGGCATCGCTCCTCCTCGGAGAGGCACCGCCCTTCGCACGTGCCCTGGGCGGACAGGTCAGAAGCCCCTCTTCCCTCCTTGATGCCTCGGGAGCCTCACAGCTGTCACGTGAGGAAGGGAGAACCCCATTTCTCAGGGAAAAATACATGAAACCTCGGGTGGACGGGCTGGGTGAGTCTTCCCCCGGGTCACCACCACTCAGATGAAGGCGGAGCGTTTCCCGTGCCCCTGAGGCTGCCTGGCGCCACGGTGAGGCTGCTTTGACATCACAGGGGTTCAAGAAGGAAAAGGAGAATCATGCCTTCCCTTTAAAACCTATGAGGGCACGTTGGGTGAAGGAGGAAGCTCACAGCAACGGGGGCTGCCCCCATCACAGCACTGATGGCAGGGCAGCGGGGGCAGCTTGCTTGGTCTGCTGCGAGCTCTGGGCTGGGACTGCTCCCGGGCCCTGCAGGTTCTCTGAATGAGGAAGGCGGGCATGAACGAAGGAGGCTGCACCTGTCCCGCTCCCTCGCTCTCAGCTGATTTCCATGAAGGTCTGCAGCTCACACATGGGCAATGTGCCTGCTCGGGGCTGTAGGACGGGGGATGGCAGCGTGGGCAGGGAGGGGCGCACACAGCCTCTGCCCCCAGGCCCAGGCCTTCCCATTTCCAGTTCTCCAGTGCCGGACTAGAGGGAGAGGGAGCAGCCCTCTGGAGCTGCCAGGAACCGGTCTGCTAGGGAAGAGGCTAACATATCAAGGGGACAAGGGTGGCGTTGAGATCTGTCACCTCCTGCCCCCAAAGCTCCTCCTGTCCACCCAAATGCTGACATCAGACCGTCCTGCCCCAACAGCAGCCTCGCCTCTCACTTCCCACTCCCAGGGCCCGGCCCGATGGCCCCTCAGGAGGCTCTAAGCCAGTGGTTCTCAACCTTCCTCATGCCGCGACCCTTTAATACAGTTCCTCATGTTGTGGTGACCCCCAACCATAAAATTATTTTCGTTGCTACTTCATAACTGTAATGTTGCTACTGTTATGAATCGTCATGTAAATATCTGATATGCAGGATGTATTTTCATTGTTACAAATTGATCATAATGAAAGCATAGTGATTAATCACAAAATCAGTATGTAATTATATATGTGTTTTCCGATGGGCTTAGGCGACCCCTGTGAAAGGGTCGTTCGACCCCCAAAGGGGTCGCGGCCCACAGGTTGAGAACCGCTGCAAGCTGACCGTCCTTTCTCAGCTTCACACCCTGGCCCACGTGAAACTCCCCTCTCATTGGGCAGCTGTTTATCGCACAGGCCTTCTCCCCACCTGCCCCTCTTGGAAGCAAAGAGCGCGTGGAATCAAGATTCAGGGGCTGGGCCTCAGCCAGCCCAGACCCGCCCACCCGGTGGGGCCTGCAGTCCGTTTCACCAGGATCTGGAAGTGCCTGGCGGCTGTGGGAGGAGCTGCAGCCCCAGTGGCTGGGCCTGGGCCGGGCACCGAGCTGATCTGCACGCCTCTCAGGCTGGGGAAAGGGCTCGCCTGGGGTCAGCACAATCGATATCTCATCTGCAGCTCTCCTAGCGGAAGTGATGGCTATTGGAACACGGTAATGGGTGTTGTCTAGTGGAAGAGACTAATCTTCCCAGCTGAGGACGGCTCCGCAGGTGGCCCGTGTGGCTCGCTGCCGCCCCCGCCCCCCCCTCCTGGGCTGTCGAGGCACTTTTAAAGCCGCAGTGGCCTCACTGCGTGCTGGTGTCTGTCCCAGCACCTTCCAGGCACAGAGCCTCAGAGGTGGCCCAACCAGCCCTTCTGAGCGCGCACTGGGAGACCGAAGCCAGTGATCTGCCCAAGGTCACACCCACAATCAGAGGAGAGCCAGCCCGGGCGGCCTGGCTCAGCGGTTGAGCATCGACCTATGAACCAGGAGGTCACGCTTCGATTCTCGTCCGGGCACATGCCCAGGTTGCGGGCTCCATCCCAGTGTGGGGAGTGCAGGAGGCAGCCGATCCATGATTCTCTCTCGTCACTGATGTTTCTATCGCTCTCTCCCTCTCCCTTCCTCTCTGAAATCAATAAATACATACATATATTTTTTAAAAGAGCCAAACTAGTTTCTGGCCTTCAAACTGCTCATCCAATAGCACCCAAGATGCTGGCCATGGCAAACCCAGGGCCGTGAGCCAAACTTGGCCTTCAAGTATGTCCGGGTTCCTACTGGCTGGCTCGGTACTTCCTGAAAACACTAGGTTTCAAATGCCAATGATGTTGCCACAGTCCCCACCCCTCTCTTATGTCTCACCCTCAGCCAGCCTCCCTCATTTTGACCTTGGATCAGTAAAACTGAGGCGCTGGCACAGTAGGGTGGGGAGGGAGAGACTCGGCCTCCCTGCCTGGAGAAGTGGGGTCCCCCGCACAGTCTTCCTGACCCTGGCGTACCCTTCCTTACCAGGAGGTTCAACGGCTGTGAGCCCGTGACGGCCAGGGCTGGTCTGTTTTGCCCTGTGCTGTGGGTGACGCTGAGGGCAGGTTTCAAACACCCTCACTGAGCAGTTGCTGTACGCCAGGCCATGTGCCAGGCTCAGGGGACACATCTAACACAACGCCCTTTGCTTACTTATTTTTTAAAATATATTTTTATTGATTTCAGAGAGGAAGGGAGAGGGAGAGATAGAAACATCAATGATGAGAGAGAATCATTGGTCGGCTGCCTCCTGCACGCCCCCTGTTGAGCCCGCAACCCAGACATGTGCCCTTGACCAGAATCAAACCCGGGACCCTTCAGTCCACAGGCCGATGCTCTATCCACGGAGCCAAATCGGCTACGGCAACAAAGTCCTTTATTCTAGTTAATGGCTTCCCATGTGCCTCTGGGACCCTGGCTGTCAGCACTGACCCTGCAGCAGAACCCCACACACCTGTTACTGCCAGCAGCTCCAAGTCACAGCCAGTTGCCGAACTGCCTCTACCTTGCTGGGTGACCTCAGGCAGGTGACTTACCTTCGGGGCCTGATGGCCGTCCTGAGGAGTAAAGTATGTGCATAGAGAGCTTACAGCAGGGCAAGCACCTGGTCACTGATGTTCTCTTCTTGCTAGTTATCGAGATCCCACCAGCCCCCTCTTCCTCCCTGGCCCCTCCCCTGCACCCTGACCCGGGGTGGGGGCAGGCACCAGTTGCTTTTCATTTGTTTGTTTGTTTGATTGATTGAATTTGTTGGGTGACATTGGTTAATAAAATTATATCGGTTTCAGGTGTACAATTCTAGAGGCACCAATGGTGACTAATCATGACATGAGCCACGCCCACTGGGGCTCCCAGGGACCCAGCGGCCACTCAGTCACGACGGTAATGAAGAGGCTGTGAAACCGGAGGCCTTTCCTTCGGGACCCTGCTGCCCCGACTCCTGCCTGAGGCTTGAGAAATCGCCCTGTGGACCCGGAGCCCCCTCCGTGCGGTGCGATCATTTACTCATGATCACAGCCCCGCCCCAGTCCCATTGGTCTTCCCGGGTCTTCCCCGGGGCCTCGCCCTGCCCCTGCCAGGCCTGGTTCATGAAGACAGATGTCGGGGCCCTGGATCCCACAGAGGCAGCCCCCAGCCTTCGCACCACTCGGAGGACGGAGTGTGGGGTGATGAGACAGAGGTACGGGTACGGCCCCTCCCCCTTTCTCGGGGTGGGAGTGGCCTAAGGGGGGCTATAGCTGTGGGAGAGAGATCAGGAGGCCCTAGAAAAGCGGTGGCATTAAACACAGGGGGGCCCTAGTGCTTCCCCTCCCACGTGACGCCCCTCGGGGAGCAGGGACACTGCTTTCACCGGGCAGGTCCCGGGCACCCAGCACTGCTCTGTGCTGGGGACAGGCTAAGGGAAGCATGCAAGTCCCCGTGCACTAGAGGGCACGCTGAGGGGAGTGAGCGGGGTCGGAGGGGCCACTGGATGCCGGAGTGAGGACGCCTCCAGGAGGGTGAGCAGGGGCAGCCGTGTGAGAGGCTCAGGGGAGGGCTTCCAGGCAGAGGGAACAGCATGACAAGACCTGAGGTTAAAGGAACCAAAGGAGCTTGAATGGGCTGGCGGGAAGCGGGGGGCGGTATGAAGGGGGTCCGAGGAGGCGGTGCAGCCATGTCACTTAGGGTGTCAGGAGCCTTGGTTTTATCTACGAGCATCGGGAAGCAATGGGTGAGGCTGTGGTTGAGAAGAGTCAGATCGAGAGGTAGCCAGGGCACCCCCAATCCCAGGAGTCCTGTTATCGGGGATCCAGGCCCTCAGCCCCACCCTCTGCCCTCCTGTGCCTGGGGCTCAGGGAGGCCAATGGCCCGGCTTCTGGGAGCAGCTGGCCCCCTGCACCCTGAGAGCCCCTGAGGGGACAGTCTCAGGGGGAGGGGGTCCCTGTTCCCCAGCCTCCCAACAAGGCTGCTTTGTCCTCCCAGGCCCCCTGCAGCCACGGTGCTGAGCTCTGAAAGGCAGCTTTATCTGGGTCCCGGGCCAGATTGCTGGGAAGGGGCGGCCGTGGCTGGGATCCGGCGGGCAGCAGCCGCAACCCTGACTCCGGGGCTACAAAGAGAAACCCGGGACAAAGGTTGCCCTGGGGGAGCAGTTGATCAAAGCCCCGCCCAGAGGAGGACAAGGGGACCACACAGGCCCCCTCCCCCCGCCACGCCTGCAATCTGGTCACTCCATCGCAGCGGTCAATGACATGGCCTTTTGTGCAGCCCGTGCCCTGTGGGAGGAAGGGCACAGGTGAGGCCCGGCCACCGGTAACCGGCCCTCCTGGGCCTGCTCCCCATCCCTTTCTCTGGTCCTGGGAAGCGTCAGAGAGTGAGACCAAACCGTCAAGGGGGGCAGCTTTCCACATGAAAGGAGCTTCGAGAAAGATCTGTGCCCTCAGCCAGCACGGGGCAGGCTGGAGAGAGAGAATCAGGAAGAGGTGATGTCAGGAAGGCGGGAGTGGGCTGAGTAACCTCTCCCCGGGTGCGCGGGGTGGTGCCGCCCAGCCGGCTCTCTATCACCCCTGCTGGGCCCTCGTTAACCTTGGTAATGGCAACCCTGACACCCATGAAGTACCTCCTTGGGGATGATCCCCATGTCCACACTGACCCTTTGTGGCGGGGGCGGGAGAGGCCCAGAGAGGTTGCAACACCTGCCTAAAGCCGCCCAGCTGGTGAGCAGCAGAGCCAGGATTCGAACCCAGGAACATCTGAGGCCAGAGCCCATGCCCCGAACGCCATGCCTCCAGGCTGGGCTGGGCCTGCCTGCCAACGACAGGCGTGTGCGGAAGGCACGTCGGCTCTGTCCCAGATGTAAGAAATGGAAGGAACTCAGCCACGCCACCTGCCCACTTACTATTTTTCCTTTAAGGGATTCTCTCTCCCTCTCTCTCTCTGTTAAAAAGTGAGTTTATTAACACTGCTAAGCTGTACATTTAAAAATGGATAAGACGACATCTCTTGTTACGTGTATTTTACCACAATTTTTAAAGAAGTTCATATTCCAACATAAAAGGAAAAAGCGAGTTTAGGGAAATCAAGAGGCACTGAAAGACAAACCGACACCAACCGTCTCCCGCACAACGAGGCGATGGAGGGAACGGAAGGACGGCGCGCTGACCGCGGGGGTCCCAGGCTGTTTATTACACAAAAGCCAGCGTCCCCTGAGGGCCGCCAGCCGTGCCTGTTGCTTTGGGGAAACACCAATCGTTGTACAAACGGGGAGACTGAGGCCCAGAGAGAAGAAGGGGCAGCTCCCGGATACAGGGCCTGTCATCACAAAGCCAGGCCCGAGCCCGGGCCGCCGGCCTCTGGCTGCGCCTCACTCCTGGCCAGGGGGCCTCTCGGGGGTCCAGCCAGGACAGTGAACACAGCCAGGAGGACAGGGGGCAGGTGCCCCCACACCCTGTGTCACACCTGTGCTCGGCCCATCGGTGCCGGCACCAGGCAGGTGTACTCTTTCCCTCACCTGAGGGTCCAGCAGAGGGAGACCAGGGCCACCTGCAGGGGCAGTGGACAACACGGGCAGCCACGCTCACTGCTCTGCCCCAGGTGCTGCTGGGCCTTGAACACAGAGAGGTGAGGATGGGGACACTGAGGCTCAGAGAGGCGAAGGCACTTGCCCACGTCCACACAGCCACTCAGGGGCAGGGGTGGGATTTGAACTCAGGTCTGACAGACCGACCCCAGGAACTGTGAGGTGAGTGGCTGGGAAGATGGCGGGGGCAGGGAGTGGTGCTGGGACGGAAGCTCAAGGGCTCGGCTCCCTCACACCAGCCCACTCTGGCCCCGCAAGCGTCCCCGCTCCCCGTCCCCGGCTCCCGGTGTGAGCTTTCTGAACACAAACTGCATCACGTCATGCCCCGCCCGAGCTGAAACCCACCGGCGGCTCCTTAGAGTACTGAGCGGCCCCTGGCCACCTCTGGGGCCCCGCCCCCACCTGAACGGACCCCCCTGATTTCATCCCCCTGCCAGACTGCCCCATTTGTATTTCCTCAACAGCGCACCTCAAAAGTTGGGCGAAGGAATTTTATTTTTGAAATAAGTAAGCTGGGCCACTCAGGCCAAGTCTGAGCCCAGTCTTCCCCCGCCACCAGGTGGGCCCGTGGAACCCGCCCCGTCAGGGCTGATCCTGTGCCACGCCAGCACGACCAAGGGTGATCGCGAGTGGGGGGGTGAAAGGATTAAGGAAAGACAGACAAGAGAATAGCTAGGTCTCGGTGGGACGCTGCCTCCCTGATGCGGAGACAACGACAGCGCCCACAAGCCGTGTCTTTATTTTATAGCAGATGCCACGAGGCAAAGTAGGGGCGTGATCACGTTGTTTACAGCATTCTCGTGAGTTCCAACCCTACTCAACTACATGCACCTGCACTCTATCACAAGGCATGTGGGGCTAGGTGTTCGGACCATAGGTTCAAGCTTACAACCACAGCCGTTGGCTATAATTGTGCTGGGAGGGCCCTGCCCTCCAGCTGGGACTTGCACGTGGCAATGAGAGGACCCTGTCCTTTCATTAGTCCGAGGCTTGAACCTGGCCAAAACACCGTAACCGCATCCCACAGATCCAATAGGAACGGGGCCTGGAAAGCAAGCTGTGAAGGCGGCACCCCATGACATGATGACAAAGGAGAGCAGACAAGCGAGCTGGCCAGGGGAGCTAGGTGCCTAGCCTGCTGGGCCATGGCCTCTCATCCCAGGCCATCCCTTCCTGGCCTCCCTCCACCCCTAGCCCCACCGTCCCCTGGGAAGCAGGTCCACCCTCAGAACCATGTTAAGGACATGGTTCGAAGCCATCTCTGAGGTCACAGGTCATGGCCGTTTGCCATGGATCTATTTGCCCCTCCCTCGGCTGGAGCCCTTTGCCCCTGCCGGCCCTGAGAGCCGTATCAAACTTCAGCGGCCTCCACCCGCCTGGCTGCTCCTGAGCCAGGCCCCGAGGCGCCCAAACACAGGGCAGGCCTTTAAAACAGGCTGGCGGGCGGTTTACCAGCTGGGCTGCCCAACCCCTGACCTCGGGAGAAGATGTAATGCATCTCCCTGGTTTAGCTGGATCAATGGCATCATGAAAAACAGCCCATGTGGGCCGGTTAGGATAGCAGGGAGGGACCCCCACCCCCAGAAGCCCACCGTGACGGCCACCGAGCCGAGGTCTGCCTGCACCAGGCTGGGGCATCTCTGGGTGTTGCAGCCTCCACCGACACGTCTCGGGGACAAGCCTGCAAGAGCCGGGATTACTGAGCTCAGCCGCCGGGTTAAGATGGGGAGACTGAGGCTGGGAGCCCCTCAGGTCACAGGCAAATGCAAGGAGGCCGCCAGTTTCCCCTCGGGCTCTCTCCCTGCCCAGCACTTCTGCCTTCTCCTGTGGCAGAGGTGGCCATCATGGTACTTGGGGTATTGCTGGCACCTCAGAAGGCCAAGCTTACCCGCTGGCCATGGCTCAATTGTTGTAGCGTCAGTCTATAAACTAGAAGGTCATGGGTTCGATTCTCAGTCAGGGCACATGCCCAGGTTATGGGCTCAATCCCCAGTGTGGGTCATGCAGGAGGCAGCTGATCAATGATTCTCTTCATTGATGTTTCTATCTCTTCTCCCTCTTCTTTCTTCTCTGAAATCAATAAAAATATATTTTTTTAAAAAGAGCCCTAGCCAGTTTTGCTCAGTGGGTAGAGCGTAGGCCTACAGACTGAAGGGTCCCGGGTTCAATTCTGGTCAAGGGCACACACCTCAGTTGCAGGATCCTCCTCGGCCCCAGCCCTGGCCCTGGTCAGGGCGTGTGCAGGAAGCAACCAATTGATGTGTTTCTCTCAGATCGAAGTTTCTCTCTGTCTTTCCCCCTCTCTTCCACTCTCTCTAAGAAATCAATGAAAAAATATCTTCAGAGGAGGAAGGAAGGGAGAGAGGGAGAGGGAGAGGGAGAGGGAGAGGGAGAGGGAGAGAGAGAAAAGAAGGAAGGAAGGAAGGAAGGAAGGAAGGAAGGAAGGAAGGAAGGAAGGAAGGAAGGAAGGAAGGAAGGATAGGGAGGGAGGAAGGAAGCCAAGCTTGTCTCTCCCACAGCCTTCCAGCAGGACCACAGCAGGCCCTGGTGCCACCAGGCTGAGCTCCCTGCCTTTGACTCCAGGTGCCAGGCCTTGGGAGGGCTGCAACCACTCTACCAGGGCAGAAGGCAGAGGCCAGAGGCACGGAGCCACCCTGTGCTCAGACCCCGCACTCCCCAGAGAGAACAGTAGCTTTTTTTATATATATATATAGCAAAGGTGAGAAACAAGCACAGACTCCCACGAGGGGAGGGGGAAAGAGCCCCGAGTGGCCTTTATTTAGGGGAGAAAGTTTGCCAGAGCTGGAGGGTCCTGAGTCTGAAGTTTTCTCAGTCCTCACGTGACTGGCAGGGGAGCTGGGACCTGGGAGCTGGGAGCTGGGAGCTGGGACCTGGGAGCTGGGAGCTGGCTACAGGCAGAGTCGGCCCATTTCCCAGACCCAGGGGCAGAGCCCGCATCTTCACAAAGCTCCCCGCTGGCTCACAGGCACCTGAGGGGTGAGAGGCGCCCTCCTAGAGTTAAACGAGGTGGGATGTGCGCATGTGCACGTCAGCACGCAGGTGAGCACACTTTCAGATCTTCACCCTAAGGAGCCTGGAAATGAACAGGGAAGAGAGGAGGGGAGAGGAAGGGAAGGCTACTCGCCTGTGTCCAAAAAGTATTCAAAGTAACTTCAGAGCAGCACGTGGCAACTCACTGAAACAGAAGCAAACGGAACAGATCCCACCTGAAGGAGGCGGAGGTAGGCAGGTGGCTGGGACAGGGGTGGCTCCAGTGGGCGGTGGTTTGGGCAGGCCCCAATCACGCAGGCTCTTGCCTTTGGACGGCACGGGGGAGGGGGGGATGCGGAGGGAGAGTGACATGCTCCGATTTATAGTTTGGAAAGATGGTCATTTGAAAAGAGCGGCCACCTCTGCCCTCTAAATGCTGCCTGAGTAACGGGAAGGGGAGGGGGTGCTTGGCCCTCGGACGGAGGCCTTGGTGGTCCTAGGTGCCGGGATAGGAAAGAGAGGGTGGTGGGTGCGGGGAGGGAGGGAGGCTGGGGTGGAAAACTGGGACTGGTGCTCTATCGAGTTACATAGAGTAAATTGCACAAATCTTAAGTGTACAGCTTGATGACGTTTTACTACTTAATAACCACCACGCGAATCCAGGTACAGAGCATTCCCAGCACCCCAGAAACCCCTTATGCCCCTCTGAGTCCCTCTCCCTCCAACGGTGTATCAGTTACCTAAGCTGCGTAACAAATGGCCACAAACTGAGCAGCTTGAAACAGCATCCACTGACGATCTCACAGTCTCCGTGGGTCACAAGCTTGGGCTTCCTGGGCCCTGCACGCGGGGTCTCCCACGGCTGCAGGCAGGGTGTCAGCTGGGCTGCATTGCGAGCTGGCGCTCAGGGCTGTCTTCCAAGATCTCACAGTTGTTGGCAGAATTCTGCCCCTTGTGTTGTAGGACCCGGGTCCCAGTTTTCTTGCTGGCTGTCAGCTAGGGGCTGCTTTTGCCATGTGGCCTGCTCAGCTTCTGCCACAGAAACTTGCTTCTTCAAACCAGTAGAAAAGCCTTTCTTTTTGCCCAGGCGCCGTGGTCCAGTGGTTGAGTGTCGACCTATGAACCAGGAGGTCACGGTTCGATTCCCGGGCAGGGCATATGCCCAGGTTGTGGGTTCGACTCCCAGTGTGGGGTGTGCAGGAGGCAGCCGGTCAATGATTCTCTCTCATTATTGATGTACCTATCTCTCTCTCCCTCCCTCTCCTGAAATCAATTTTTTTTAAAAAAGAAATATATATATATATGAAGTCTCTTTCTAAGGCTTCCATCTGATTTAAGTCTGGCCTACTCAAAATCAAGCTGATTTAGGACCTTAATTTATAGATGTGAAACGCCTTCATATTGTCATGTTCTGTTGGCTAAAAGCAGCTCACTGGTCCCACCCAAGTCCAGGGCAGGAGATTATGGAGGCTGTGGGTGCCCCCGTGTTACCCCCGGCCTGTCTGCCACAATGGGAATGACTGTTCTGACCTGCATCATCGTCAATGAGAACTTCTCACAAATGGAGTATCAGTGTCTCCTTGCGCCAGACTCCTTTCACTCAGCACTGTCTGTGACATGTGCCTATGCTGTTGCCTGCCTTGGTAATTCGTTTCTTTTCATGGCTGCGTAGTATTTCATTACACGAATGCACCACGATTTATTTCCGTATCCTCTGTGGATGGATATTTGGGTGGTTCCCGGTTTCTGCTATTAAAATAGAGCTGCTAGCCCTGGCTGGTGTGGCTCAGTGGGTCAGGCATCGTCCCTTGCACAGAAAGGTCGCTGGTTCGATTCCTGGTCAGGGTACATGCCCGGGTTGCAGGCTTGATCCCCGATAGGGGGCGTGCAGGAGGCAGCCGATCGATGTTCCACTCTCGCCTTGATGTTTCTCTCTTCTCCCTTCTCTCTCTCTAAAAATGAATAAACTGTTCTTTTAAAAAATAAAAGAGAGCTGCTAGCATGTGGGATTCTGGATTGGATTGTAGAACAGTAAAGAGAAATGAATGGAAAAACAGCTGAAATCTGTAGTTACTGTTCCAGCAACGTTCCTGTCGTAGCTTGGGCAAATGCACGGTGGGCCTGTGTGACGTGACTGCTGGGGAAGCTGGCTGAAGGGCACAGGGGAGCTCTCCCCACTCTCTCTGCAACTTTTCTGTCGCTCTACAATGATTCCAGATAAATAAATAAAATGGCTCCGAAATGAAAACCATATTGAAGAAGCAACCCCCTGCAGCCCCTGGCAAACGTCTGCCACTGGCCGGGGTGGCCTAGGGGTGCGCCACCAACCCTCCCACCATAAACATCCATCAAACTGGACAAAATCTAGGAGGCAGCGGCTTTCAGGCAGCACAAGACTGTGCTTCCCAAGAAATGGGAAACCGTGGGGTGAGCCCACAGCCACCCCGTGCTCTGCCTGAGGCCACTTCCCCAACCACAGATTCGGGCGCTGGAGTCCACGCTGAATGGGGGGTGGCTGAGCCGGGAGGCAGAGGTGGGACCGTGGGCTGGGGAAGAGGGCGCTGCACCGGGGTGGGCCTCTAAGCGAGTGTCTGTCCAGCTCTGGGCTCAGGATAAGGCTACGTGGGTCTCCCAGAGAGCGGCGGCTCCAGGTGGGAACCGAGATCCTGGGGCGGGGGGGGGGCCTTGGTGCTCCGGTCCAGCCAGAAAGGAAAGGCCTCACAGGCGTCAGGAGCATCCAGCTTTGGTGTCGGAGAGTCTCCCCTCGGGACTAAGGGCCGTGCCCCGGAGCGAGCCTGCAGGCCCTGGGACAGCCTGAAACCAAGCCCTGGCACAATCCACAGGTGAGCAGAGGAGGGAAAGCGCCGGCAGCCACGATGGGAAAGGGAGGCTTCTGAGCAGAGAGCTGGCCTGAACACAGGAGGCAGGAAAGTGTCTGTGGGCTGCAGGGACGCAGAGCCGTATGGAAAACAAGACATTGTCACCATCTCTCCAAACAGCCCTTTAAATGATGCCTGTCCATCAGGATGGATGGATAATCGGGTGGGAGGGTGGACGGATGGATGGGTAGTTGGGTGTGGGGGTGAACAGGTAGATGGATGGGTAAACAATGGGTTAAATCAAATCTCCTCCTTTCATGGAAGCAGAAACTGCGGCCTGGCGAGAAAGGGGAGCTTACAACAGGGCTGCACTGAGGCTAAGGAAAGCTGCTCTGAGCCCAGGCGTTACAATGCTTGGCCCAGTCGGTTATTCTGTTTCACCGGAACCCTCCCCCCAGGCCAGGGCAGCCCCATCTGTGGCCCAGGTGGCTCAGTGTCTCTGGCCATGACGCCTCCACTCGGGGCAGGGGGCGGGGAGCAGCGAGATGTTCGAGCGAGCCTGTCCCACTGTCTACCCCTGTGTCACCGTTGCCTGCCGGCCACGCCCTCCTGCTCCCAGGACCCTCACCCCGCCAGCACTCCCTCCGGGGGTACTTCCTTGCTCGGTACTTTTACCAAACCTGGAGGAGAAGCCCTGGGTGAGGGTGGCGAGGAGCCAGGCCCTTTTCCGGGCCTCAGCCCAGGTGGGAGCTCCCTCCGGCTGCTCCCTCTGCCATCGCTCCTGTTGACGTTCGTCCTTGGACTGTCTGCTCCGTCAGAAGAGGCTGCGTTCCCTGCAGCTGGGCAGCCATTAGCAAGAGGCGGCCGCATTACCCTCTCATCACACAATGCTGGCTAAGTCCGTTATTCTGTTCCACCTGAAGCGCCCCCGGGCCAGGGCAGGCCCCATCTGTGGCCCAGGTTGCTCAGCGTCTCTGGCCATTACGCCTCCACCGGAGGGCGGGTGGTGCGAGCGAGCCTGTCGGGCTGTCTGCACTCTCCCCCCTGCCTCTTTATCATCCTCCCAGGGCCGAGCAGGACTTGCTTTCGAGAGTGATGTCAGATGTGTGCAAAACAGACCGATAAAGGCTAATGCACTCACTCCCTTTGTCTGCCCGGCTCTCCTCCCGAACGTTTTCCACTCAGAAAGCCACTTAAAACACATCAGCAGTAACTCCACAGCACAGCCACTTGTTGGCTAATTGTGCTAAGCAGCTGCCGGCAGGGCTGGAGGAGGGCTGGAGAGGGGACCTCAAGCCTGGCTCTCGGGCCTCACTTCTGGGAGAAGCCCTCAGCGCCCAGCGGAGCCCAGCTCGTGGGGAAGGGTGCTGAGCGCCTCCCTCCCTGCCTCTGCACCAGGGGGCTCCCCCAGGAGGAAAGAGGCAGCGGTCACTGGGTGTTGGGGGGGCGTCTCCTGGGTGGGGCCAGGAGGGCAGAATTCTCTCCCATCTTTCAACCAACTTGCTATGGGACCCGTCTCTAGTCCTCAGTTTCCCCATTCACCCCAAGAGCTGTTTCGCCTGTGGCTTGTAAGGTCTCTTCCAGCTCCCAAAGGCTGCCTGGTACGGTTAGTGATCCAGAGCCTCGGACGGGTGGACCCATCATGGGGCAACCTGCCCCAGTTCCAGGAATCAGAGCGAGCTGAGCTGAGACCCGGGCTCAGCACAGAGTCAGCGCAGGGTGTGGGCAGAGGCAGAGAAGTGTCCAGCGCTGGGCCGGAGGGACCTCTGGGTCACAGCAGAGCCGGGCTTTCTCCTGAGGGCAGTGGGGAGCCCTGGGAAGGACAGGAGCAGCAAGGCGTTCTCGCCTGTTTCTCTTTTTCCAAGACCCCTCCTTGCGTCCAGGTACAGAAGGAGTTAGGGGGCAGAGGTCAAGGGCAGGAGCTCTCTCTCCCTCTGCTGCTCCGGCCACCCACGCGGGCACTGGCTGGGTGGCAGGAGTGACCAGCCCTCCCTCCGATGGGAAGAGGGAGACGCCAGTGTTCTCTGCTCTGACGCTCTGGTTCTCGGACCCCTCACTCACTCGCCGGCCTCGCTGGTGTGGCCGCTGCCCAGCCTGGAGAGGCGGGGGTTAAGCGCGGAAGAGTCTCAGAAATCAGAGGATTACAGGTTTGTCACACGGGCGCCACGCACCCTGCTATCTCTAGGCTCAACTGTCACCGCAGAGCACTGTCCGGAACTCCATTAGGGAGGCCCAGGCAGCGGCTCACAGCTGTCAGGCCGGGGCCTCTGAGGGCGCCTGCGCCGGAGGACAGCTCTGTCCACTGGGCCACCATGCAGGCTCCACCGGCCCCTCGCTGGGAAGCTGGGGAGCCACGGTGCAGCTGGCACGCACGGTCAGGGGTCTGAGACGCTCGGGAGTGAAGCCCCCTCCGCCGCTTCCTGCTCCTGGACCTCGGATGCGGATGCGATGCTCAAACCCTCCGAGCCTCAATTCTCTCACCTGCGCCGTGAGGACAGGGTGGCACCTCCCCGAGGGGCGCGGAGAGGTGGCAGCCAGACGTGAGCCTCATTCAGCAAACGGAGCCGCTAGCGTGACTCGCTGCTTCCTGAGCTCTCCTGGCCATGCTGCGAGAGTCGGGCTGTTTTTATGATCCCATCTTCCGCCTCCGCCGGTTCCCCTTTGGCCTTGTCTTTGGAAGTTCGTTCAAAGTCAAAGTGAACTGTTGGTCAAAATAATCACGCTTCCCAGGTTCCTGGTATAATTACCGCCCCCTTCATCCCTGCTTCCAGTGCCTCCTCTATTTTTTCTTTGTAAACTTCACTTTAACTGTCTTTTGTGAAGGCGATTTAAAGGGGAGAGAAACCTCGCAAATGAAAATGGCTTAATTGCTTTTTCAGATTTTCAAAGGAACACAAGCTCATTATGAAAAACATGCAGACAATACAGAAAGGTCGGGAGAAGAGAAAGATAATGAGATGATTCTGAAGCAGCTCAGGTAGTTTGCAGCAGAGTTGGAATAAAGAGTCTATAAAACCAGGGTGCTCCCCGCCTGCCCCCCAGCACTGCCCGGGCTCTGGCTCCAGCTGCCCCCAGCCCCAGCGGTGCCTTCCCTCACCCACCCACATCCTGCCCACCCCCTAAACCCCAGCTCAGCGTCTCGCTCCCCACAAATGCTCCCCAGACCTCTACAGCCCCATGTTCTGTCCTTCCACTGAGCTCAACCAATTCTTTTAATCTCAACAAACATTTATTGAGCATCTGTCTGTCTGGGACCAAGACACAGATCCAGCCGGATGGACTCGCCCCCCCTCCTGCCTGCGTTTAAATAGTGTTGCGTGATTTCATTGCCCTGCATCTAGACTTCTGCTCCCCGGCCTGGATTGTCAGCCACTTGAGGGCAGAGCCACAGCTGCTGTCTCTTTGTAGCCCACCCTCGGCATCTGTTGTTCCCAAATGGGATTTCCCAGGCACGTGCAGGAAGGCCGCTGCACGGACCACGCATGCTGGACCCCAGGCCGCACTCCGCACGCAGCCTCCTCTGATTCTCACTTCGACTCTGGGCGGTGGGCCTTGCGATTCCTGCTGAGGGGGAAACCGAGTTCAGGCGAGTCGGGACGCTCGCCCAGGGAACCACCGCGTTGAGCTGAGAACCAGAATTTGAACCCAGTTCCCTGAGACTGAGGCCCCAGTTCTGAATTCCTACCAGGGTCTGCCTGTTTGTACAGCTCAGTGGTCATACAAGGCAGGTGATGAATGCTCTCTGCAAGGTATGCCCAGGGCAGGCAGGACAGTTAACAATCACCCATGGGACCCTGGGAAAGGTTCCCTGAGGGAGGTGAGTTTTGAAGGATGCATAGGAGTTAGTTAGCTGCGTGGAAAGCATTGGACAAGGAAGGGACAGTGTGTAGGACAACCCAAGGGTGTGAGTCAGTGGGAGCTGGAGAACGACAGCCCATTCTGAGTGACTCGGGTGCAGTGGGGGAAAGCCGGGAGGTGAGGGGACTGGGGTGACCCGCTGGCTGCACCAGGCAGGGCCGCTGCACCTGGAACTTCAGGCATTTAAACTTGAGCTTTAGGCCAACAATTCAAAGGCCAGCAATTCGAAGTGAGCCCTGGAATGCTAGGGTTTCCTCAGAGACATGCCGGCAACCTGGAGGAAGCTAACCCAAAGGCAAGTGGCCCCAGCGCAGCCCTGCCCCAGCTCCCCACCCCGCCCTGGTCCCGGAGCCGATCTGCCGCTGCTTGTACGTTTAGGCTTCCCGTGTAAGAGTTCGCTGGGAGGCTCTGCAGAGAGCATGTTTGGAACTGCCCCTGCAGGCTGGGGGCAGTCGGCCCTGAGTGACAGGACCTATTTAGGATGCGTTTGTTCTTCAAAAGCCTTGGCTGAGCCCCACCCTCCGCTTCCCCAGCCCCACGCTGCAGGGAGGGTGTGGTGTGTGCAGGGTGTGTGCTCCTGGCTCCGGGATGCTGTGTCCTGGGCAGGTCAAGGTGGGGAGTCACACCAGGGCATGTAACTCCTTTAGTAAAAGGCTTATCTTTGCCTCAAGCAAGCTCTGTCCCTCGTGTCTGTGCGCCTCTAGGTTTGCACACCATGGAGATGACTCTCTTCACACCCTCCCCCTGACCCTGGACCACCTTTTCAGACCCCCCTTCTAAAGAGCAACAGGTAAGCCAGGCCCCGCCTCAGTTTCTCCTGTCTCCACGTGGTCTTCCTGCAAAACTGTTTTTCTTTGGTGCATTTGGAATCTTGCTCTCCGGCATTTGGCTCAGGTGAACTCATAAAAATTCCCTACGTGTTTAGACAATTCTTGCATCAACACTAGTGGGTGGAGACCCGTGGAGGACAGGGACAGGCGAGTGGATTGTCATCGGCAGCAACGATTGTTAAACGATTGGGATATTTGTCTGTCCATGTCCCTCACCAGGGACCCACCACACACGCCTCACCGTGCCCACCCACGCGAGGGTAAAGCCTGCCCAGTGTGGGGCCACAGGAACCGCCGCCAGCATCCCTTCTGATTGTTGGGTAACTTGCATGTTACCCCAAGTGCAGGGGCTCTGAGAGCTCGGAATGGGGCGCCCCTGGCCTGGTGGGTGGGGAGGAGGGACCTGCGAGGCTCCTGGAGGAAGGGACCTTTATTTCGGTGACATCTGGGGCTGAGTGGGAGTAGGTGCGTGAGGAGAGAGGCAAAGAGCAAGGCAGGCGGGAGGGTGCACAGCTGCAGAGGCCCAGGGCGGAAGGAGCTGGGAATGAGGGAGGGGATTTATGCTGAAGCTGGAGGGGAGGTTGGCGCTGGACCTGCAGGACCTGTGGGCCAAGACTTGGTTTATATCCCAAGATCCAGAAGGGGTTCTAGGCAGGGGAGGGGCCTGGCTTGGTGGGAGGAGCCAGAGGGGGGCTGTGGCCTTGTCCCGGGCACAGGTAGTGAGTGTCAGGGAAGTGGGATGCAGAGAGGCACACAGGTGAGTAGAGGTAAAATGGATTGAAAAGTGCCCCTCCCCATCTGTCACGGTCCTGGGGCCGGAGCCCCGCAAATGGAACTTTCTGGAACCTACAGCAGGTTCTGAGGCTCAGAACTGTGCCTGGCCGGTGTGCGCATAGTGGTCTCCAGGCCCGACTCCCCGGAGCACCAATTCAGGAAATGACAACCAGAGGCCCAAGAAGAAGGCTGGGATGGGCACCTCTGTGCCGGCCTGTGTCTGTTGCAGGGTTTGGAAATAGCTGAGATGAAAGAGAGCCACAAGGAGGGGGTGCCCACCGGGCAGACAGGCCAAAGGCCCAGAGAAGCTGCCGAAGGAAGCTGCTGTGCGGACAGCGAGCAGGAGCCAGGACGGAGGAGGAAGACCTCAGGAGGGGGTGGGGAGTCAGGTCAAGGGGCAGCAAAGACAAGTTCAAGACCAAAACGACACACATCAAAATAGACCCTCACAAGATGAGTTGTGGTGTGGCCGAAGATTGTGTGTGTGTGTGTGTGTGTGTGTGTGTGTGTGTGATGTGGACTTTGAGGAGCAATTCAAAAGCCTCCAGCCCTTAGCCCATCTGAACACCCCCTTCTCTCTTCACCCCCAACAGCCAAGATAAAAAAAAAAAGAGCAAGAGAGAGAGAGAGAGCAAGAGAAAGAAGGAAAACAAAATATCTACAGTTGTCGAGACAAGAGGAGAAAAATAGAGGCAAACATCAGTAATTTTCTCTGTGGGGCTTTGCGGTAATTGAGCCATTTGGATAAAAATAAAGGCAGCAGGCCCCTTAGGTAAGAAGAGCTTTTGCAATCTAAGAAGCTGGAATTATGCGTCTTGTGTCACTTGAAATCCCCCGGCCTCCCCCTTCCGCGGGCGACCCAAACCACTTTCCCTGTTCTTATTATTTTTCAGTCCCCTGTCAAATGTCGTCCGCGGAGCAGAGAATTTCAGCTGTCACAACTAATTTCAATTTTTCCACGAGCTTTTCCCCTTGGCGTCCCGGGGGAGGGCCCGGCTGAGCCCCCTTCCTTCGCTCTTGGCTCTTGCATCCACTCACTTTTTATTTATCATTGTTGTTATTTCAAAAACAGATTTATATCATGCATTTGTTTGCGGAGTGTTTAAGGGCTGTGGTTTGCTCCTGTGGGAGGTGGGGCCTGGCTCTGTCGGTGTCCAGCTTCCCTCCCCGCACTGCAATCCCCACCCCCACCCATGTCCCCACCTCTGCCCCCTGAGCCCTGGGACTCCCACCACTCTCTTCCTTTCCCCACCCCGCCCCACCCCCACCCCCACCCCCACCATTCACCAGGGAAAATCCAGGCCTCAGACACACTGATTCTTTTTTTAAAAAATATTTTTTTATTGATTGCAGAGAGGAAGGGAGAGGGAGAGAGAGATAGAAACATCAATGATGAGAGAATCATTGATTAGCTGCCTCCTGCACACCCCACACTGGGATGGAGCCACAACCCGGGCATGTGCCCTGACCGGGAATTGAACCGTGACCGCCTGGTTCATAGATCGACGCTCAACCATTGAGCTAAACTTGAACAA